>NC_049981.1:17563767-17589264 GCF_000003815.2 Branchiostoma floridae | reverse complement strand
GCCATTGGATAGCTAGCTTGCTGTCCTCGGACCAGGGGCCATTTCACAGCTGACTGGCTATTCCCATGGATAGTTGACAGGCTGTCCCCGTACAGGAATCCAAGAAACAGCTGACTGACTGTCCCGGGCAAGGGAATTATGAACAGCTGACTGGCTGTCCCCGAGCAAGGGGATCATGGACACCTGACTGGCTGTCCCGGGCAAATGAATCATGAACAGCTCACTAGCTGTCCCCGAGCAAGGGGATCATGGACAGCTGACTGGCTGTCCCCCGGCAAGGGGATCATGAACAGCTGACTAGCTTTCTTGTGCAAGGGATCAGCTGACTGGCTGTCCCATCCGTGCAGGAGTCGCGGATGGGAAACTTGGTGTTCCGGGCCAAGGAACTATGGGACAGCTGCTGTCTGTCACCAGACCAAGGAGCCATTAACAGGCTGGCTCACTGTCTAAGGCCAAGGGACCATGGATAGCTAACGTGCTGTCCACGGGTCATAGAGCAGCTGGCTATCTCGGGAACGATGACTACACCCTGAATCGGCACGAACACCAGCGATCTGTTATGAGGGATGATTTGAGCTCGAGAAAAGGACGAAGGAATTTAAAGTAAAGAAAAACAGTTGAAAACCAGTGTTTAGATTTTAGATCTTGTCAGTACGTCAGGTCTTTCTTCACATAGACCTGACTCGTGATCTATTGTATCAATTTTCTTATATTGTTCGATCGAACAACGCAAAACTCTTTCATAGTTTTTATCTATTACATTTTACTTCAACATATACGATTAGGTATGAAACCATAGTAATCTAAAGGTAATGCCATCGTAACATTTGGTAATCGACTTTGGTAAAAAAAACTCCCAGCGTTTTCCTATTCATCACCCCAAAACAGTCGATTAACTAACAGAAATTAAGTTTTCAATAGAAGCAGATCCCAATCCATTTTGTTAAGTACAATTGTGCCGTGCCGAGTTTATCACTTTTATGCCAGGCCTAGGGAAAATGTTGTGTTTTCAGGACCGTAATCGGAAACAGAACAAGCTTGGATAAAACCCGATGCTAAAGCATTAAGTACGATTGCATTGTGACTTGAGGAGTTTTTATCTTTCTACCGAGCAATTTTATGTACATTTTCTGTCTGTATAAAAGAAACAAGACTCCAGTGTAGTATTCCCAAGGGAGCGCCAGCCTCAAATCAAACTGGCCTCGTTTACGCTCCGCTAATTCAATCAAGGATGTTTAGTTAATTAATGGATGTGTTGATAGGCGAGGCGCTGCCGTGATGTATTAGAGCTGTCAGAAGAAAGCCGGTTCCACCCACAGGGACTCTGTCTCACAGGAGTGCGGCTGGCGGTGCGTGTGCCGGTGCCTGTTCAGACAGGTTCTTCCTTCCGGTGTCTGTTGCCAGTGTTGGTACCGTGTCTGTCTTTTTGGTATTCTTTAATTTCGCACATAGATTAGTACACAAAATAACTAGTGGGCCCAAAACCTACACCACGCCTTCTTTACATCAAAAGCTATTTGCCACCATAATATCAAGACTATGTAACGAAAGATTTAAAAAACTATTTAATTAAAAGATTAAAAGTTCTGCGGCAGTACCAATGTCAAACATCAGGGGGTCAATTATAAACCATGACCTTTGTCTTCCCAACCCCTATCCAGAGATAAAGTACCATTTCAATTCATCTGGTGGTTCCAAAATTATTCTGACCACAAATATCTGGAAACACAGACACGCACACAGACAGACATAAAGACAGCCAGATACACCCACCCAAAGACATAAGAAACTAATTCCTCCATTATGGATGTAACCAAACATTTACAATTTTACAAATTTACACTATAAATATTGTTACAGGGATAGCATAATTTCCATTGGCTACTTGGCGAGTGTCTGCTCCCTTCATTTTACATGAGTGTTTACCTCCCCACCCCGCCTCAACTCAACCCCACATGGATTTCTACTTCACCATATACACCAAAATCTTAGCTTTGTTCTTTTATATCTCCTTATTTTACTTTGGAATTTAATTTGGCCTTTTACGAGGTTGGTATCCATTTTCCGATTTTTTTGTGCGTGCAATTTTTGGCGTATATTTTGTTCATTTTACAGGTTCTTTTCTTACGATTCACAGTATGGTGACGGACAAAAATTGAGTGCCATCCGTATAATCTAATGAAAATCGCCGTATATCACATCCCTGCAATGCAATTCTCTTGCAGTTACCCACAATTCTTGGCACGAGAGCGTTCCTAGCAACCTTTATTAAAACTGTGCAGTAGCAGGTCTCCCGTGCGCTAATTTAATACCCCGCTGCCTCTGATTAATTAAGTTATTCCTGGCTGACAAAGGGATCCAGTGAGGAATGAGTCGTCTCGCATAATGCGCGCCACAAAAGACTTCAATAGAGAGGAAGTCTCGCCCGCAGCCATGGGGCCAAGGAAAAAATGTTCTGTTGCTTGTTACGGCCCTGCTGAAAATTTCTACTTCATTTTTTTAATATTTCAGTGGAAATGGTCCTACAATTACATTTTAGAAATGTAAACTGAAACGAATCGGGCATTTGTGTTTGCAAAATCATTTAGTTATAACACAGATACACAGATCAATAGCGTGTGAAATACAAAAAGTCTGTTGGAATTCCATAACTGAGATATCAGACCGAAATGTTTTTGGGACAGGTTTTTGCTAGGATACATGTAGGTCAGGTACCTGGAAACACAACATTTTTTCCTGGGCCTAATCACTTATGGAATATCATCCAAGAAATTCTCCTCTTGTGATTTTGTCCACATACCCTGGCAGATTGTGAATGAGGGCAGAAGGAGAAGTACTAGTGTGTTGTACATTTGTTTAGAGAGGTATCCATGTGATGGACAATAAAGGGTTTTGCATGTAGAATTTCGCTCTAGTAACTTGTGATTTAAAAAAAAGTATTGAGAAAAATATTTGTATACCACGAGGTGTTTTCAGCTATACAAAAGTCGTTCCCATTTGTGTCACAGCACTCATCTATTTATTCATTTATCTATTTATCTTTGACTTTCGCCAAAAAGCACGCCGTTCTTTCAACCCCCTCATGCATTTTCCTCTTATAGATATTTCAACAAAAACGCCCCTTCAGTTCCAGAATAATCTTCTAACCTACGCCACTTCTTTCCATAGATTTTTTTGTCCAGAACACATCAAAACTGGATATTCCTCAGCAACAACATAACAAGCCACTAATTGGTCTAAAATGTAACTATTTTGAGATCTTATAAAGACCTACTCAAATGCCAATTGTCAAAACAATCCATCCAAATAAAAAATGACATTCTTGCCGAAGGTAGAAATGTAAACAAAATAAGTAACTAATAACTGTTACTGAAATACATAACTTTTATAGCTTTGCACGTTTTGGACATCCAAAGAAAGTTATGAAAGAATGCCTGCCATTGTAAGACAATTCAAGTGCGTCTTCTTCTTATATCATATCGCATAATGACGTGCCAATCCTTGGATCTAACCGTGAAAGCTGCAGTTTTGTGTTGAACAACGAGGTAGCTTAAACAGTCGTTATAGAACCACCGCCAGCCCCAATCCCTTACAATTAGTGGCACCATAAACACCTCCCGCACAAAGCGCGCTATTCAGGCACGAGTGTGCGGCGGTATTTGGAGAATCGGTGGTTCCGTCTCCAGTGTCAGACGGTAATGGACTCTGTGGTAATACCTGAGGTTTTTAATGGCCCCGCATGATGTTAAGAAACAATAAAACAAATAACTTAATCTGCTAATGAATCAAGACGGTACGTGTCTGCCCTGATGCGCATGAGTGAAGATGGAGGAGGATTTCCAGGTAAACCTATTTCCTAAGACCTCAGCAGATTATCTGTGTGGATAATGGGGGCAGATTATGGCTGTGGGCATGAGATCACTCTCATCTTTCGGTAGGAACAAAGGTGGAACAACCACTATTTCTAAAGAGAACTTCAGAAAAAGGGTCGGGAGAATTGCTTGTTAGAACCGTTCTTGTTTACTGATAGCGGGTATCTCCGAGTCACTGGACTGCGCCTGGAGGCGACAAACTAGTGAGAGAACCTTGCGGCATTTTCGCGAATTCTGTCTTACGGTCACTCTGACTATAACGTGCGGCGCATGGGTAAATATGTGGCATCTACAGGCAAAATAACCGCGCCTGGAATGTCACACCCCAGTTTATTATTGTTAGTAAAAAAATAGATAAAAAATAATGTTATCAGAATCTTAGTGTTGCAACTGAATTAAGAACCAGAGAATGAATACGATTAATCAACAAGAGATTTGCAATTAATTTGGCGACTAGTTCACGTCCATCTGCGACATTTTGCTAATTGTAATTTTTTTTAAATTTTCAAAATATTTGCCATTTCACGTGAATAATTATCGACTGTTGGCGAAAATCTCCAGCAGACAACCACCAGACGCAGCCCAGTGGTATACACGGGTTCTCACTAGGCCGCATATGGGCAATTAGGTCATATCAAGGGCAATTGCGTCGCTGTAATGATAGATTTAAGAGAACAAGCCCCTCTACATGGGGCAGCAAGCGTGCTCTCTCTATCATTTCAACTGCTGGCCACAAAGATCATCAAGGATAGAAAGCAAAATTCCAACAATTTATCAATTGCTTTATGTGGATGATTTTGACCCACTTTGCCCTAACATTATTGTTAGATCCATCCTTAAACTATAATTGCTTTCTTCAAGATTAGTTCTACGCTGCATTCTTGATGTCTTCTATATGACAGCTAAATATCCCTGTGAGATTACCCTCAAACACCCCTATCGGCTTCTGTTTGGACCCTAGGCGTATATTTTGAAGGGCGATTTGAATACCTTTGCTGAAAAATTCCTTTCGTGACTTTGTCAATAAGAAATTGTAGTGTTGCAACGATTGTTGCGACCACTCTCCTATATGTACGAAGATTGCGCAATGTTGTGAATCATAGAATAAAAATCAGGGGGTCTGTTTGGATCTCGTTCGGTCATTGAAGTCGCAAAAACTTTTATTGCGAATCCAATACTTTCCTGTTGCTTTATAGCTTTATCATGGCAATTCAGTTTTAGAGGAATCATGTCTCCATGGCGCAAGCGCTAATGCAACCCCACGTGGGTCAAAGTTCAATCATTGGGTCGGCCCCAGCTTGGACGTGTTGTAAAGGATTGCATGTGTCATTTCAGGTGGTAACGTAAAGCCGGCAATCCGCCACCCCACCCCCGTGTGTAAGGAAGCTTCAGGTGTTAGCATCAAACTTCAGCATGTAAAAGAACCCAACACACTTATCAAGAAGAGTAGAGGTGACCCGGTCTGCTTTGTCAAATACGCGAGCCGCAGTAAATCCGTACTACCACTATTTACTTGAAGAAGCACAATACTTCATCTCCATGACTGATTTCCCTTCACCTACTGACCCAATGCCGGGCAGCTGTACGTTCAGCACCATGGACAGATGAAGCTCCCACACCGCGCGGCTGTCGCGCTCCATCGACCGTGACCCCCCATGCAGCGTCGTCAGCAGCCAATAGTGACGCCACACCCACACGGGAGCCCGGGAGGACAGGCGAGGGACTCTGCTGGTGTAACCCGGGAGAAGCAGGGTTAGGTGAACAGGTTTGAGCTGTGAAAATTACATGAGTCCTTGACCGTCACTTGGGATGTCCTTGTAGCCCAACTGGTAGCAGCTTCAAAGTTTAGTTCCTTGTTCCAATTAGTTCGCAACTAGTTAGGAGACCCGTTTCAATCCTGGTGAGGGCCTCTCGGTTTGGGCTGCGCAAGGGAAGGGACGTAAATGGGTGTCCTCTGGTCGAGGATGTGTCTAAACCATGTTAAATTGAAAGGGGTAGCAAGCAAACCCTGCAAAACTGTACCTTGCTACAGAAACAACAAGGAAACAGCAAGGCACCTAGTATCTGCTACAAGGCACTCCAGCTTTAACATGAAAAGTATAGCTTCTTTTGTATTATTCTGGTCACTGATAGAAAATAGTTGCCAAAAACATTCTGCAACAGGGAAAGTTTCGTCAAATTATTGCCTATTGGATCAAACCAAATCAGTCCACGTGGCAACAGAGTCCCATAGTAACGATCTTTTGAATGACTTAGAATTGCATTAGGTATTGCTTTCGCACTTCATATGGAAATCTACAAAAAGAAACACCCACAAAAGTGACACAATGATCTGCGTGAAACTCGGTCTTGACAAATACTTAAAACTCTTAAGTTAAAAGTATGCATAAATGTGCTGTTTCTTTAATCTAGTTTTAAAAACGAGCTTTACGTAGGCTATACGGTAAAATTAAAGACATCTTTTGTGCAATGTCCTAGACAATATTGGATATGATCAGAACCCATTTGGAAGCCGCCCTCCCCACTTGTCCATGTACCTTTGCTCACTGTGATATCTGCCCAGGCGTCTCCGATAGCCAATCAACCGTGCAGCTTAACAAAGTTACCGATTCGTCATCTCATTGACCAGTTGCCATGGTCGCTGGGTTCTGGACTGAGCAATAAATCAGCTGGGAGGAGATCGAAGCGTCCTGTCGCGTCCACTATTCGTCACTTTGTACCGCCCTGCTAGTTTCTCGCCTGTTGTGAAGCCAAGCTTCATTGAAGACTTCTGCGCACAGACTTCTGGTGGTTACAGAAATGCATGGTAGATACGCTATCAGTAGCGTGTGTATCGCTGTACAAAACATTAATAGTAGATGGGTCTCGAACCCCGAGCTTGTGGTATGGGTGAATTTCCGTATATTAAAGAACGTAACACTGCAATTGTATGACGCAAATGCTCCTTTATATTAAGCGCGCCCAAAGTCCTGTCTTTCCCAGTTGAATCCGTAATAGATTTTAACACAATCGTTTTGAAACTCGTCATTCTTGTCACATATCTATAAAACTGCAAGCCAATCCTTCACGTCTTTTGGTTTCTCAGCACCCGTCTTAAGAAAAATTCCCGTGTAGAATTATACCGCCCTTTAATAGCCAATTACGAGAGGCACGCGGTCCGTAAGCACGCTTAATAGAAGGCCCGGCGTAATTAAGTGGTCATGGCGTGTGGCTCAAATAACTGTACAAAGGTCCCGCTGGCGCGTGGATAGTCTCTGGGATCACAGCCGGCTTCCTATTGTTCCTGCTTCTTTACAACGGTTTAGTGTTTCCAATTTGCAGAAATTGGAGCCGTACATTTCGAACTGGCACATAAAAGCCAGGATTTGGTGTGATTCTGGCGTCAGGCCAGAAAAAAAGATTGAAAGCACGTTAGATTCAGAGGGTGGTTTCGTATTCAATTGAACAAAGCTGGTAAACATCGTATTTGAAAATGAAAAGAATTAGATGGATTGTTTAGAAATTGGTATTTCGGCTTTCAATTCTGCTGACCAGCTCTTCAAAACACCTAAATGGAATGATCATGAATTTAAGAAAGTCACGATATTTTGAAAAAACAACAACAACACCAACAACAAACAAAGGAAGATAACCGACACAACATTGTAGTAAACAATAATGATGTCTTGATATAATCAGCTCACAGGAAAAATGGTCACTACTTTCCCTAGCAGACCTGTACATGTGTTATTGACAATGTTGATTCAGTACTAAGCCCCATCAGGGTGGAGACGATGCTACAACCAAACTGCGACCTAAAATTCAACAGACAATTTAACCGATAGCACAGATAAAAGGGAGTTGTTTTATATTCAGTCATACGTTCTCATTTTGCATGATATTCGAATTCTCCAAGTCAATGGTTACAACAGTCCAAGGTAGATCGTAGCGAGGTCGCATGCAGCGCGCTCGCCGTGTGTCGGAACATGGCCTTACGATAGTCTCGGGGTGACAAGCGCAGATCCAGCAGTCTCCAGCGAGTGCAGCGCTTCTGAATTGGCGCGGACTTTAATAGATGATCGGCATGTAGGCGCACGGGGAGGCAACATGGCGGAACATGCCGGAAAATTAAGAAAGCGCTTTTCCATATTGGCTTTATGTCAATAATAATCCGGCTGGGTAAAATTGACAAGGGCATTCCCGCTCCATTGATTATATGCCACTTGACAGCCTGAGAGAAATCGATGGAGGCTGAGCCTGTTCCGGGATACATGGCGCTACGGAAAACAGCAACCAGCGATGATTTTGTTTTGTTGCTCTCAAAACTTAATGTTGTGATAACAATTTGATATGTACGTCACTGTAAAAAGACGACTGAACACTGAGCCGTTACCCCATACTGTTCTTTAATGCAAACACACTGCCATCTTAACGGTAATGTGTTCTTTATAAAGATGCGTGGTTCGGCGTGTCAAATCCGACAGCAGAAAAAATCGTATGGTTTCGGCGAGTCCAATAATTGTGGCTAGGCTCTTTGTTGTAGTTTTACCACCGATTTAATTTGCTGCAGCGGAATGTGCCAGGGATTGGCTTTTACGAGCCGATTTGGCGGCCCCCTCCCCCATTATCCCCGATTTGGTGCTCCAATCACGACCGTAATGCCGCATGGCGTGATACATCCTGCAACATAATGCGGGGTCACAGGTGCGGCGATTTTGATAATCCTAATTCGGTTATGCTGAGAGGGTTTATATTATAACACGGGATAATTGAATAATCTCATTCGCTCTCATCAATTATGATGGATGGCGTATTACATTAGCGATACGGAACGCGCGATGGGCTCGGATTCCTACACTGTGTTATCGGGATTCTCTCTCACCGCGCACACCGGCTCGCTCGCTGGCCGGCTCTCACCCGTAGCGTGTGTAGTCCAGTGGTAAACGGTCCTGCCTCTAGATCAAAAAGCTTTGAGTTCGAATCCCGGCTATTGTCGCTCACCAAACATGCATGCTACTGGAAAGGGTTGCAGTCCTCAGAACGGAACGTTAAGCCATGATCCACTGGCACTGTTGATTGTGCTAGTCGAAAAGAGGTAGGGGGATTTCCCCTGTCCAATGAACCTCCATGTACTGCACAGCGTCTGTCTTCTCTGTCAAGTCTAGAGTGAAAATAGCTCTTCAGTAAGATAAAGTCATTTGAGATCACTTTTTTTCACTACTTCAGTGTTGCAGCGCACTAGATCAATGCACTGAAGGCTCACAGAGTTCAACAAGGCCACTAGTATTACATTCTGCATGCTGTATCCGCAGATGGACATCACAAAAGTTATGAAGAACTGGGTGTCTCAATTGGAGCTGCAGTATGTGGTCCACGTGTTTGAGGAGGTGTCTCTCAAGAACGTCAACGGAGAAGGGATAGCAACCTCTTCCTGTAAGATTATACCCTGCTACCGAAGCAGCAAGAACACTTGATGACTGATGTGCCACTAGGCACTTCAAGGTGAACAACAATAATAATAAGAAATGTTTACAATGATAGTAAACATCCCCATTAAAGCAGTAGTTAGAGCACGCGAGGAGCTTTATCACGCATGTCACTGAGTTCAGATCTGGAATAAATTTGGTACTAGTTGAGCCACTGTGCACTGTGCATTCATGTGCACATGTATATATAAACTGTATGTTTCACCGGCATTATCAGACATGGACAAGTTGGCATTGAATATATAACGAACACGTATATACATACTGTAACGTGTGTAAAGAAAGGTATAAGCTAACCAGGTAGAGTCAACTTCTTTGTACATGGTTGGATGTGCTAACAGATAATTTTTCTTATACACAGTTTCTTTGCACTCATCGTAAATATGAGCATATCCGTTGCATTTAGATATTCGAAAAAATGTACAATTTGATGCTGTTCAAAGGTATGATATTGACAAGTTGTTCTTGAGCATCTAATGAGACTCCATAATGGTTCCCCAGCAGTGCGGGTTGCTTGATGTATCCGCACGGGCCCACGGTACCCAGGTGTCTGCAGAAACACTTCTGCGCCGGTACATTCGGGTTGAAATGAACCTTAAGTGGATTATCTTCTTTCTATTGCATCTTCGGCGTGAGGTGGTTCCCACTGCAGAAGGGCCCCTCTCATTCCACACATACGGGACGGGTGAGCGGACGGGAGGGCCATTTTTCTTCAAACGGGGAAGCCACTCGCAACTTAGAATCTTAAGCTTTGCTTTGGTGCCCCCTCTCTCCTATCCGATAAGCTATACGCTTCCTTTTGATTACCTTCGCCAACAAGGTTACGTTTTCGACAGTGTGCGTGTTTGCGCACACACGCGTTAACACACACAAATCACACACATGCATACATAGTTTATTGCATAAACATACACACAAACACGCACACACAAACATGCGCGCGCACACACACGCACATACATACAAACTAGCACACTCAAACAGACACACACACACATACATACATACATACACACAAACACACACACACAAATACACGCAGAATACAGTGAAACGACTGACACAAACTCAAAACACAAAGGATCGAAGATAGAATAAAGAACCGTAAGCACTTTTCAAAGCAACTTGATTGCTGGCAATGGATGATGCAGTGCCGTACATCAATTAGTCCGATTGGATTGTCATTCCACAATGCCTGACCTACTTTATTTTTGCCGTCACACTTCCTTGTTTCCATCTATGATTATATATGTTAGACTAGAGTTCCACGACCTCATACCGTCACATCAAATACAAATGATCTTTATCTCCTATTTCCAAATCACAAATGTTGCAGCCAAAACACATGACCGTAGCTCGACCAGAACACGAGATATTAAAACGGGACGTTCTGCTGTAGTACCATAGAAAGCCACCAGCCAATAAAATGTAATCTGACCGCTTGAGTAACTGCTTTTTTAAGTACAAAATCTAATGGTTTTGACGTCTCATCAAGACCTACTTAATACATCAAATATCAACATATTCCATTCATGCATTCTATTATCGTGTTCGCAGACATACAGAAACGAACGCTAAAAACAGAACCTTCTTGGCTAAGGTAAATATGTAGCTCAGCAGCTACAGTAGCTGAGTGTGGTCCAACACTGCGAGCGAGTCCCAGAAGCACAGGTCTATGAGGAGATGTACACTCGTCTGTGTTCTGGAGCTCCCACGGCGTTTTGCGGCGGGCACCGGTAGACTATAATGTATCATCAAAACAAATAGAGACGCCCCGTGTATTATTACTCTCCCGTCCCCGACAATGATTAGTGGTGATGAATTCGCCATGTTTCCGCTTCGTTACAAGCGCTCTGGTCGCTGCCGTGGAGAAAGCTTCTCCCGTGTGGGGAGAGATGAAATACGACAGTGTAAGCCGGCGCTTGTCTTCACGCGGACTGTCGACACGATTACTGCATTGTAAGCCATTCTTCCCTCTTCACGCTGCCGACTCAACCCCGTACAAAGTAACCTGGCTGGAAACAAGATTAATACCTCCGGCTCGCAAAAGTCATTACTTATACGAAATGTTCGATGAAACTTAATACGATTATGACTTTTCAGTTTTCATTACAAATTGAGTTTCCCAGTAACGACCTTGCCTCGCCTTGGGCGTAATGGCTTAGCGGCGTTGCCAGCCCATTATGCTTCTAAATAAGGAGCTCATGATATTGCAATATTTATAATATCATGACATAATTACAAGGTGTCTGTAATTGTGTTTGAGGCTCATTAAACAATTAATCCGCGGCAGGTATTATGTGGGCTGGTTGCCCCCGTGACTGTTCTACCGAACGTAAGCGATATTGACAGCGGATCGCTTTACACGAGCCGCTTTCATTTGTACGGCTACCAGGCGGTATCTGTGCGGGCAGTCTACGGGACGGTTCTAATCTGGGAACAAGGTCGGTCTTCTCGCACCATTCATCATTAGAACAGACTGGGGAACTGTCGAACAGGGTCTGAAGGGGGCGAGACGGAGTCAAGGGGGAGCTCTGTGGGTGAAGGTACGTGAGGTACGTCCTCACCGTATGCCGATCGAACGGTCGGCGGGATTGATCGCCACATCGGCCCGTAACAACAGCCCACCCGTCTCGGCACGCTGACCCGGAGAGGACCCTACACGTGCAGGTAATCAGCCTTGTAATGTTGCCTGCGATAGACTCTCACACCGTCCATTGCCGAATTATGTGGTAGAGAGGGCGTTGGACCCCCCCCCCCATCTCGCCACTGTGGCTTGAAATTATCTTGGAGTATGGAGCGGGCCGCTGCGCCACTGGGCTTTCTTGTAAATATTTGATTACAAACTTTGCTGATCGTCCAATATATCTATTTTAAGGCCGCCCAAATAATGCCGTTTCGATAGGCCGGTGCCACAAGTGACAAATAAAATTTGGGTGATGAAATTATTGGTGCAGTCATTGGTTTGGATTGGAGCGGGAACCAATAGTGGGGCAGGGACGGAGCGAGGGAGCTTAGGCAGAGCCTTTATCCGCGGTCAGAGTGAGGGCTACCGCCGCACATCGCCCGCGGCACTCTAAGGTCTTCCCGCCTGCTTTACAAAAATCTAGTCGGTCACCAAATACAGTAAAGTAGGACTGCTACAAAAAGGTGAGTCCTTCTGATCAGCATATTATTGTCTCTTTTCTCTGTGTTATTCTTTCTTTCATGGGCTGAAGCTACAGAGATCAACGTGGTAGATAAAGCAACTGTGGGGATTTACGTAAAGTCGTACATCTAACTGTTCTTTACTCATTTTGTGAGCATCTAGATGTTTCAGATTGTCCCAATACTTTCTGGTCAGGCCTAAATTATTGCTAATATTTATCCTCTACATCATCCCTTTAACCGTTACCTTGTGACGTGTGGTGATTCTTCCGTGGGATCTAAATTTTTAGTTGTTCCAAGTTGTGCGGGTTTTCCCAGCGCGCGTCTGCGGTTTTCACCCCGGCAATATTGTCGATGCTGCCCGGAGGCAGGGCAGGACCCGTAAGTCCCAGTTGATTAGCCACTGACACGAGTTCGACAAGGACCAGCTACGAGGGACACAATTAAAAGCGGAATTATTAACCGCTCAAAGGGGGAAGGCACTATCATTTTTCACGACCGATCTATTTCGTGTGCGTGTGCAACGAGGACACGCTATGACTAGTGCAGCTTTTGATGGAAACCAAATCAAACATGTCCATTCGTGGTATTGATAAAAAAATACACGAAAAATAAATATGATTATCTTTCAATTACCCATATGGAAGAATAACAATCTAACCTTGCCAACGTTAAAAACAATGCGTTCATGTTTCCATAGCTTTGCAGTTAATTTTGGCGATGTTGAAACTGACTTATTCTGCCTGTGGTTATGGATAAACGGACATAAATCATGTCGGTGTATTATCGACTTCTTTGCAACAAGATCTCCGGTGGATAATGTTTTACGTCCACGGAACTACCTTGTTGTTTGATTGTCTGCTCACTTATTACATTGTTTTATATGCATAAAAGGCAAGGAAAGCAAGGGTCAAATATTCATTATCTGTAATAAAAATGAAATCATAATATCATCTTCGTTTTTATGAATAGACAAAAGCATATGTTTTCATGACAAATATCTAATTGGTTCCTGGAAAAATCAAATTGCAAAAAAAATTTATTCCGTAGCAGTTGTTATTAGAATAGTCAATAGAATAGAACATAATTGTCTTGTACTGTCTGTATATTTTTCTAAATGCTATTAGATATAATAATTAGCTTGCAAAAAAGGAATTGGCAACATTGGCACACGGATGTCATATATTGTGTTCCGATGAAGATAATAAAATCTTACTTGGGGTGGTCAATAAGTTCTGCGATCTGGACGTAACCCAGAAAAAAGGTGCACATTTGAAATTCATCACATCAACCCTGGTACTTTGTTCACAAGGTGCTGGATACGTGTACTATATTTTGCTTGTTAACTTGAAACGGTTTCTACATTTATGACTGTAAACTACATATATCTGTATCAAAATGTACGTATTGTGTGATTCTCAAACTTTGAAAAAGAATTCTGCAAGAAGAACGCCTGAAATGCTTTATTCGAATGATACCAAAACGTCTGATACTTGCTAAACCGTGAAGGAATAAACTCACGATCGAATAACTGTTGAGAAAAAAAAAAACTGTAAACGTTATCAGCAACCGAGTCAGCGATATGATGAAAAATTAAGGTCTTTGTTTGATAAGTACAGTTTTGAAGAGCTGCGCTATACCATAGTTTTTATGGACACCGCACGTACCCTGATAGGTCCAGATGTTGTGTCCTTGGGAAAGGCACTTTACACCAAGTCACCTATTTTACTCATTTACAACACGAATCAGGTGTAAATGAGTGACTGGCTTCGGGTATTGAAGTCCCAAGGAAAGGATGTTAAAAGGAGGCACAGTTTTTTTTATCGAAGCTACACCTGGAGTACGTTAAAGAACCCACCACACTTAGCAAAGAAAGTAGGGGGCCATCCCAGTTTGAGTGAATCAAATAAATCTGTCCAGATATGCAACTTTCGTACTGTTTAGTGAAACATGGGTGCTTTAGGTGACTTTCCGAGTATCCAGTAGCAACAAAAAAGTGAGTACGGCACTGCAGCAGAACATTGTAAGGAAAGGACGCTTGCGAACAAATATCCTACATCTTTAATCCATTAGCTATATATCACCTGAATTATTTCTGCGGATGTTCAACTTGATTTACATGGATTCTCTTGGAATGAGAGAATAATTTGGAATAATTTGTTACTTGCTTCTCATGTCTTTAAGAAACATTTAGCATCTACGTATGTATTTTCTATCTAATCTAAATTTTGTTTCCGATTTTCTATTACTTGTTGTAGTCGAGTCATGGTTGGGAGCCTCATGCATGTAAACCTATGTTTCCACACATTCAAGTTTGACTTTTGCGTACCTGTGGGGCTAAAGCTGAAATGTGTTAGGGCTAGTGTGTGTTTGTGTTACATGTTGTGGATTCAAGAAAGGTTTATGATCTAGTAGATAGTTCCTAATGGTTTGCTTTGAAAGCATTTTATAAGAGAAGCAGTCATCATTCCGTTTTTTGTGCTTGAGGTATATCTCTCCTCAAATATGGTACATTCGTTTAACGTCCTACCCGAGGGACGACTCTAACCGAAGCTACATACTCATTTTAACCCGAGGTCAGTGAGTTAAGTCGTGCAAATTACCATTCCCAAATACATAACGTTATCGGGACATGTCAGGAGATTCAAACCCAAGACATCTAGGCTCTGGGCCACAACCATTGTTGATGTGGAATCCCCGATATGATATCCCGAGGATAAGTCTTGCTGCAGGACTTTGGAGTTTTTTTAGACTGTTAGACGAACATACCTTATACATGAATTCAATACTGCATAGTTTGACTTAATACATTAACTTGTTTATCTTACTTCAATTTTTTTCTGCAGTGACGTGGACTAGATAAGTGCTTGCGGCTGTCAGGTCTCGCCAACAAGTCTCGCGAGAGTCTAGCATTACCACAAAATCGCGCGAGAGTCAGGTCTCGCCAACAAAGTCTCGCGGGAGTGTCGTCTTGGATCTGACGAGAGCATGTACTGTTTCCACTACCCCCCGTTCCCCAGCCCAGGACCTTTAGAGTACGACGCTGCCTGTGGAAGATTGCCGTGTAAGTATCTACCAGTTAGCAGTATACGTAACTATCTAGCTAACTGGCCACGCAAAACTAACTAGCAACATGAACAACATGTGCCATCGTGTTGGTGTAACGGTTAGGCGTAACGGTTTCAGGTTGGTGTTCGGTTGGTGTTCGACCCAGAGGTCCCCTGGCATGCCACCGATGTTGTACTCTTGGAGAAGGCACGAAACACGTCTTTCCTCAGTCCACCAAGATGTAAAAATTGGTAGCTGACTTTGGTAGCTAAAAGGCCTGTTTGTTTCTGGCTTCCATATTGGAAAACAACCCACTGTCCCTAAGGTTGTAACTTCCTTCACCGTACAAATTACTGTTCTTTGTACATGTGGCACTGCTAAAATAAGTGATAAACTTGAGTGACGTGCCACATCATCCTTATCTGTCCAAAAGCATAATGGATAAAGAAAGCAACAGTTATGGTTCCTTCCATGGTTCCTTCCATGGTTCCTTTAACTTATTATTGCAGGTTAGACTTAATCTTTGCAGCTTCTAACCTGTTTGTTGCAATAGCAACATATTGAAGTTATACCTACCTGCCAAAGTGCTCAGACCAAGGACTGGCCCCTTACTTCCCTCCGTTAAGTTCCTCCATGTCATACCATCCTGTGCTCTGGCTTCCACTGACGGGCACTGTCCCAAGACGTAGTCCAGTGTCTTTTGATATGTGGTCCTTCCAACGCTTAGCAGTTATCTCCGTGGTGTTGGTTTTAGACTTTTTGGACAAGGATATTCGGTAGCTTCCTCATTACATTCCCAAACAATTTTAGTCTTCTTAACCGGATGGCATCGACAATGGAGTGCTCTATCCCTAGTCTAGCTCTGATTCTGATACGATCAACGACTGTAATGCAGAGAATCACCCTTAGGTATCAAATTTCGAAAGCTGATATTAGAAGCTCGTCTGTCTTTTTCACTGTGGTTGCACAAATATATCAGCGCAGGAATAGCACATGTCAGAAGCTATAGATTTCAAAGCTTCTGTATGATATTGAGATATTAAATAGTCTTCATTATTTGCCATATTTGCTCTGTCCAGCTACGCAGTACTACTCAAGACGATAAAATTTGAATCCTTAAAAGTAGTTATCTCATGGTCAAACAATAAACAGATACCCTTCAACATCCGATATAGAATACACCGGATTTTCTTTTTATCAGGCAAGAAAGATCAAGCTGGATCTCCCTGCCATGTACTTATAGGATATTATAGTGTTAGACTGACACCTGTTTCTATCAGTCGCAAAACATAGCCAAGTGCCTTGACACTGTAAAAGTTTTCCCCACCAATTAGGTTAAGGAGTGAGTCTGCCTTTTTATACCTTCCTACAATCCGGCTTTAACAGGAAAGGAGGCCTACATGTAACGTTACGTGTCAAACTTTCTGGAACTGGAGACGTTGTCTAACGCCCCCGCAAGGCAACTTTAGCTCTTTCATTCAAACAACAGGAGCTAATATACTCATAAGCATCAACCCCTTCTTAACTTATATGTTTTTTTCCTTTGGACTATGTTAAACTTGTTTTCATCTCATTTTCATATGACGTTTTTCAAACTTGCTGCTCAACAGAGCAGTGCTCAATGTCTCCAGGAAGAGGAAGTGGATAATACCCGAAGCTTCTGGCTGGTGCCAAAATATATCCAGTTGGTTGAGTTACCGTTATCTTGCGTAGTTTTCCCTTCGCTGTCCTGTACTCCTCACAGCGAGCAGGAGAAGGCTGGCCCAAGTGTCATAGCAGGAATGTCCTTCTAAAGTCGTTTTCATATCATCCAAACGATAGGTAGTGTGTGTCTCCGTTGACATGTGGTTGCTATCAGAGCTGGGGCTATTGTGGAAGGCTGTTGGTGCTATTGTTTGTCAGTAAGCAGAATAATCTAATAGTAGTTGCGATGTTGTTACTCACCTTGTAGTGCCCTGTATATGTAGCATATAGGTTAGCGTGTTTCTATAGCAGGTACTTTTTACAGGGAGGTGATGCTAGCACCTTCTCGAACACGGGATGTTATTTTATGCCCCTTCCGAAAGGCTTTTGCAGCCCCAACCGAGATGTACTTCCCAAGATCTGAATCCGTTACCAACTAATTGGATCAAGCAGCTAAACGTAAGGCTGCTACCAGCTGAGCTGTAGGGACATCTAGCAATAGTTATGAAGTGTCCTATTATTCTGTAGATACCAGCCGAGTCGATTTGACTTCGAGTCTTAGACCTTCGGTTTTATTCTTCGTCCTCTGCGGTTGAAAATTGTTTGAAGCAGGAGATCTGTGTAAAGCTTACCCTCCGGTAGGCTTGGCACACTCATTTATCAATGACGTGGCGATCTGGTGTCCCAATTACATAATTACCACTTGTCCGACGGAGCCCCGTGTGTACATGTATAACTGTACCGTCAGGTAAGCCGGGTTACCGCTCTATTTCTCCGCGCTTATCTTTCTCACTGACAAAACCCCGCCATGATGTGGTCGCTGACAGTCGATAGATCTGATGTGCTGTACAAACTAAGACCCTTTCCAATATCGCTTGATCGACACCTCAACAAGGTGTTTGAACCGGAAGTGATATCTTTGACGGTTTTTAGTAGTCCCATGTTTGTGCACGTCTATCACAATGGAATTAGAAAGACATGCGTCTTCAATATGGATTTTCCATTGATCCTTAATAACAATAGCCGAAGATGTAGCTTTCTTTTTTCATCAGCCACCTCTGAGATTCAAGTTCAAGTATATTTCTAGAACATGTGTTCAGAAATCCCATTTTCTAGCGTCTTGCAATTATTACATAGTCTCTCAACTATTACATACTTTAGGAAAAGGTCAACACGTCTCTCGTGTGAAACTATCTAAAGCTAATTCTAATAAATTCGAATTTTTAAAACTTCTCACATATTACCGATACGGTTTTCTTTTATCTCATTCCTCATCAAACAACCCAGACGCGTCTTGTTTTCAACGATTATAATCGCCTCCCTACAAGCACTGTATCGGCATCTTTAACTCCAACACATTGGGGTTAAGATAAGGTTATACAGATACCATCTAATACGTTTGAAGCCCCTCGGTCAAAAAGCAAAGATAAGACAAAGTTAACGCTTCAATCAGCAGTTTACGATTCTCTGCGTGCAAGTTTTGCATGGTCAATGGGCGGAATTTTAAAGAGTTACTGAAGTAATAGGTTATATACAAAAGATTAGGGGCAAGAAAAAACAGTCCGCCACGACACCGGTACCGGCAAATGAATGTAACCCGTATTGTACATATATACCAACCAGGTTACATATAAGTACGGGTCACAACAAAAGAATAGATTATAGATACATGTAAACATAGTCAAGCCACTTTGACAATTATGATATACGAAATCAATTCGACTTCTTTTCGTTTCTTTCAAAATCAAAGGTTTATCTCAACTCATTAGAAATATGAATTTGTCTGTTTTACTAGGTACAAGAAGTAGCGAAGTAGAATGTAACAATCTTTTAAGATCATTTCTCTCTTTCTTGTATAATTTGCATTCTACGACAACATAGTGCTCATCGTCTATTCTGTCTAGATTACACTATCAATATATTCGTTGTTCCAGCGGCGTCTGGTTATGTCTTCAGCTTTCAGTGTGTAACTTGGCAACTGATTCTCAGTTTTGTGGCGATAAACCTGTGCCGAAGATTGTCAATATTTTACTTCTCCATTATAGATGAACTTGAACAATCTATAGGACCTCAATCAGTTTCAGCGAAACCACTGACAAAGCAGTCTGTGGCAGTAGACTTCAAATTCACCGGCGCTTTTATTGACAAGGAAGCAGATCCTCTGCTCGATAATTGGGTTCTAAAATGACGATCCCGGAGGAAAATTGCCCTGAAAAACCCCTGCGTATGTCTGGAGAATTCGACCATTTAAACACCCGGCGTTTTTACTTTTCTAGCCACAGGGCGCGCAAAACCCCGATGTCACCACTAGAAATCGAAGGCGAGCTCGGCGGGACTGCGTGTTGCGCCCACGGGCGATCCTACCGCGCCGCGCACGGCTCCCATTCACCCCGCGGCACGCTACCACCAGAGGCAGCTCCTTTGTTGGTTGACTTGTTAATTGAATTTATCTTGACAATAATTGGTCGATAATGCAATTACACAAAGCGCTTTGGAGATGGACGCCCGATAGAGAAAGGCAGGCTCGGAGGGACTTGAGCGGGCGGCTCCCTCTCGGCGCGCGGTAATGGAATATTTAGAGTATGTCAACAGATAGCAAACCGGGATTATTACTCTTTTGCTGATTGCAGTGTCGGGGGAAATGCCTCGGCGCGAACCCTGATTCAATACGTTACGTTTGTGTGTCTGTCAAGGGACTGGCGCTCCCTCATGCGAGCTTTGATGTAATATCGCGGTAATGGTGTCAGAGTTGGAACGAGTCAAAAGTTGTTAGAGTATGTGGGTAAAGCATGGGGAAAAGACGGGATGCGGTTAGTATAGCTGCCGTGTGTGTGTCGGATTGCGGTGTGGCGTAGTTTAGCGGGTATCTCACTGGGCCGCGTCTGCTTGCGAAATGTATTCGCACGCTAGCTCCAACAGGCGTCAATTCGTTGCCTGAAAATATTTTTTTCTAATTACCAAAAATTCGCATTCTTTTATCTGACGCGGGTAGGCTCTTGCTCATCTGAACTTCAATCGCAATGCGTCGCACGTTAAAGTGACCATAAGGGAAATGTGAGAATTCGCTACATTATCGCAATTTTCGTCGCAGATATATTACGTTTTCTCTCTCAGGTCTTAAATTTTGTAAAGGCAAAATTTCTATGTAGCAGAAATACAGAGAATGTGTTGGAAATAGATTTTTCAACACTTTTATCACCAAGATGGCGGATCGAAAGTTTTATGTCCCTTGCCAGCGCTAGCCGTTGATAAAAAATGCTATGCTAAGGTGGGCAGGTTTTGCTAGGGTCGGTCGGAAACACATTTTTTTTCTCTTAGACCTGATGCAAAAAGTATTGCAAAGTCGAGAACTTCGTCTGTCGCTTTGAAAACGGCCGTAGTCTTAGCACGTACCTGAGGTAGTGGCAACGTCAAGGCTTCTCTATCATAAGGATTAACCACAGCAAAAGCAAACTTTATTCAGCTGTATTTGTTATAGTAGATGTAGATGAGACATTTATGTGATATTCTAGCGGATGCATCTATAGTGAGGTCGTCACACGACGAGTCGGATTGCTGCGATAAGGGAAGCGCAGTTTTTGGCCTCGTCATCGTCAACTGCATGCATAGGGCTACAGAAACCTCTAGTGTTCTGGACTACCAAAGTTGCAATGAGTACTTCAACATATCCCTCAATACCACGGTTAAAAACGATTATAGGTATACAAACGAGTAGCAGTCTGTGGAAAAAATCTGAAATGATAGTATGTTGTTATGAACTTAAATAAGGTCATAAGAGTCACAGCTCTTAGTTATCATTGATATTTTTTCATCCAGATCCTCCCCTCCAGTACCCCCCAGACTTGGAAGATGGTTTCGCCCGGCGGAAACAGAGACGGAACAGAACGACCTTTACTTTACATCAGGTATGGGTTTCTGACACATTTGTTTACAACAACAACAACAACAACAACAACAACAACAACAACAACAACATTATACACTTTTATTTCGTAATGAAGGCAACATTTTTCCGCAGCTCGCATCAGTTGGGTTTTTTGAAGAGGTACACAATGTGATGTGACTTAAGCTTTAAATCATGTTCTCCTCATTTATATTGCCATGCAAAAAGTTATGTAAACAGGTTCAACAAAACTAGACCCCTTAATGTTGACTCCTGCAATGCTGTAACTATTTGTATGATCAGCTTGGCCGAAATTTAGAAAAAAAGAACCTATACCTTGTACCTGCCGACCCTGTCATAAACAAGACCTTAATCAGAAACACAGCATTAGAGTTAAGGTAACGGAAGGTGACTACAACCTTCTTTTGGAAATCAGAAAACAAGACAGTTTAAGTCTCTTCCACACCAGATGGTGTATGGGTCGGCGACCATCTCTGCTTCAATAGCCCTTGGGACACACAAATTTGTTCAATTACTACAGGGGTAGTCCAAGAGTATCGGAGTGTGTGTTCATCTATTATACTCTTTCACAAATGCCAAGAGTGCTTATAAGCAGATAAAGCAGTATGTGCCATTTAAAAAATATTTGATATGACTTGGCTGGGAATCGAACTCACGACCTACTTAATATAAGGTGAACTTTCTAATCACTTGTCCATGGCACTACTTTAAAAGCAGCATATATAGGGCGGTGTAAAATATGTCTTATCGATCGACACGCGGTTGTTTTACTACGCAGGAAGGCAGACTGACTCGTCCATTCTGTGAAAAAGTTTTGTCGAGTGGTTCCGACGTGATTCACTTATCTAATCAGTCACAGAAGTCGGCTTGCTTTGTCCGCCGTAATCGACATTCAGTGCCTTCCTGACTAGATTGCAGAAGTAATTGAATAATAACGTGTTTATGGTGGCGGTTATTGGGTAGGCTTTATCGGATTTTACCGCGTCAGGAAAGGAAGGTTTGGATGCTTAATCCAAGAGGCTTTGCGAACAAGACGTAATCGCATTTCCGTTTTGGGGTACAGAGCTCGCTTTATGGCGCATGCGTAGGTCACCTAGAAAGCACAATTTGGTTAGAAGCGGATTTAGCGCTGCGCTGGAATTATGTTCACTTGTCTTCGAATTTTGTCTTCAACCACAGCGATTGGATGGATACTAGTACACGGTCTGGCTGATTGTGTGGGACATTCCATTCTAGTCAGAGGGGACAAGATCAGATTCACCATTACCGCTATAGTCTAAATGGAGATAGGGATTATTTGGTTGTCCACAATGTGTATTCTTGAAAGCTTGGGTGTAAATCATTCCTTCTCATTATGATGTAGATTTTTGCAATTTTTGGGCCACTTACACTTTCCTTAAAATATTATAATGATAACAAACTACAAACCAGCATATTGAAAAGAAAAGCCGCAAGAACATTCATAAGCACATAGATCAAAACAATACATGTACCTGCCATGAATTAGTACAGCCCCTCTCAGAAACTATCATGTCTAATTAACGATTTATTCTACCAACTCTGAAGTATACTTCAGACTGTCACTTCGGACAGACTTTTCATTGCAATTATCTTCCCACTCACTTCATGGCAATCTACCTACAGTACATTCAAACACTACAGAGACCAACAGCAAAAATACACACCGAAAAATAAGACCTCGCACACAGAGTCATTGATACTGTAAAGGATAGAAAATGTTCTTAATGTCTAATAGTTTTTTTTCGTATTCTTATGAAAGCTAACGGTGATTATCATATTAAGGAGTTTAATCTGTGATGGAAGTGTGACGTCAGCAACGGGTCAACCATCCCTTAACAGAGACGGGGGGGGGGGGGCGATACCGACTCCCAGGCACATTTGACCCATTGCTGACGTCACACGTCCGGTCAGGATACATTGGTCATTTCAACTTGTGATAGGTTAGAGGACTAACCGTTAACTTGTTGCCTAGGACGTTTGTACGTAGGAAATAGTGTTTTAAGTATTTTTGTATGTTTGATTCTGGCTAGCTGGAGCAGCTTGAGGCTGTATTCGCCCAGACACACTACCCAGACGTGTTTACTCGTGAGGAGCTGGCGATGAAGATCAACCTTACAGAGGCCAGAGTCCAGGTAATCATCTTTCTTAGTCGTAGTTTGGAAGTTGTCTGTTTCGGGAAAAGGGCGTCCTGGATCAGAGGTGAGCCCTGGTATATATGACTTTACTAATTCCTCTTGCGAAGAAGTAACGAAAGATCATCTTTTCTTGTTTTACTTCGGTGGTGGATCGCCGCATTATTTTGCTGTCGGAGAAGCAGGTTGTACAGAACCAAACGCCGACATAAAAACTATTTTTTTTTAACAATTCAGCTGAATTATGCACCACACATGTACGACGTACGACTCTCTAAGGAATACTTTCAGTTTGCGATTGGCGCCACAATAGCACGACGTATATGTGTGACCGGACCCTTCAACATGTCCTGACAAGTCTTGTTGGGGGGGGGGGTGTAAAATGTGAGTGCTATATTTACGAACAGACCAAACAAGTTTCTGTCTGCGATAAACAAAGGAACAAAACGCAATCGGTTATTATGGTTATCTGACCAGTTTTGTATTGACAACCTCGCTACGTGCTCACCAGTACCACTAGCTCGATGAATGCTTTTGTCCCATCATTAGACACAGTCGATGTTAGGGAGACTGACTAAATCATCTATTCATATGAAATCACGGCAATATTGGATCAGTCGAATATTTAATAAGCAAGAAGTTATCATAGTATAGATTATCCTTCAAACACCATATGCAGCGTATTTTTGCAACTAAAATACACGAACGTGGTCCAAAACATTGTGTTTTGATAAGTAACACATTATTTCAGTGAACTTTGTATATGCTTTGATTTGTCAATATAAGAGAAATAATTTGACATATTTAGGTGTGAATGATTACTGTTTTTTTTATCATGATTCATACAAAACTCTGAAGGATTGATTTTTACACTAAGGCCAGATTGCTTTGGTTATATGGATGACATCCTATGGTATACCTAAAACTGGAGCGAACGACTGATGAACACACGGAATATGAACGATGAATTCTTTATTTTTGTTCTTTCACATCTTCTTCGTCTTCTTCTTTTATTTTGGAACTGACTTTGGCATAGTTGGACATTTAGTAACCGTTCGTTTCTACATTGTTTTGCAATTTACGGCATATGTTGGCCCACTTTGGAGCTGATTTGTACGAATTACAGGGTGGTTGAAAATCATTTTTGGAAAATTGATGCATGCACTAGCGGGTATTACCCTTATAATCAAATCAACATGGCTTTACGGTAGAAATGTCATTTGATTAGAAATGTTCAAATATACGATTGGAATTCAAATTCAAATTTTTCTACAATTTGCTGGTTCTTTGACTTTAAAAGAAAAGTGACTTTCTGCTTGTCCGTGTAAGTGGAAAGTTGAGATAGGTGATGGTGACTTCTTTGAACAGTAAGGTCTTGTATTGTGGTTAAATGGATTCTATAGAAAACATGTCTTATTCTTACACTGCTTAAGATGCCCTGTATCTACTTCATGTAAAAGAGACCACCATGGAGAGCGTCGTGCATATTTTCCCCCATCGCTCTGTGTGTTTCCTACACCTCCTGCTTCGCTACACAGCGCTTGGTGCAGGGCCATAGCTACAGTTCTCCCTGCCCCGCCCTGCCTGCTGACCTCTGGCAGGGAGCACGCGCGCACGCTTAACACATGCCCTCCCCTCTCCCTAACCCGCATGCGCAGTAGGACCCATCCCGACATGCCCCATTAACGCCCGCCCTCATCGCACTTTAATTTCATGGTTCCCTTCCCGGGGTATGAAACATTACCTCACGTCATTAATACCATGTAGGTTGTGCTATGTGTGGCCGCTTTTATAGAATACCATATGATGACATATGGACGCTCGCATTTTCCGCTAGAACGCCTTCACACAAAATGGTCTCGGGGCAAATTTTTGAAACAAGCCATAGGGTGGTGTAATCCGCCATTATCGCAAACGTTTTGGTGGTGACCCATTGACCTCTTCAGGGAAAGGTTACAGAAACAGGAAAACTTTACTTATGGAACGTACATTCAGACACACACACACACACACACACACACACACACACACACACACACACACACACACATTAACACAGTACAGCATACCACATCACATCATACAACACCACACACAGTTTCATTATAGTGTATAGCTTCGCATCGATAGCATCACCACGGTACAGCATACCATCCTGTACCATACTAATATAAAACCACATCACACCACAACACTCTGATCTGGATCATTACAACACGCCATAG
>NC_049981.1:17545061-17563667 GCF_000003815.2 Branchiostoma floridae | reverse complement strand
ACACCACAGCAAGGCACACTACATCACAGTATACAACATCACAACACACATATATTAAACCACACTCATCACAGCACCTCACATCACAACACAACACAACACAACACAACACAACACAACACAACACCACAACTTGCCACTCTCTCTCTATATATGTGTCACAACACACTACTATTCACCTCACCACACCACACTACTCCACACAACCCCACTAACCCCACTAATTCCATCATATCACCCCAAACCAAACTACATTGCAACCCCTTTATGTTACACCACACCTTCGACAAAACACCAATCTATAGCTACACACGACAGAACCAGTTGCCTTTCCCTATGTGAATCTGCACACCCCATAGCGTGGGCATGGAGTAACGCCATTACCAAGCTTATTACTGAAATCCAAATATCCTTGGGAACTTCATCCCTCCCTTCTCCAGGTAATCAAATTACCTGCCCATTTCCTGGAATATCTGCTTCCCTCTGTTCAGAAAGCATCTAAATCAACGCGCCATCATTACCACTCAAATCCAATCAACGTCTGACGACGCTCTATTAATTCTTCACACCCCTTATACGCAATGCGCTTCTTCTCTCCTTTCTAATCCAATTCCCTTTGAAACAAGCGCACGGTTCGAGTCGTCCGCTTAATGTCCGGGCCCAAAATCCCCAGCAAATGAAGCTCACTCCATTAATTTCAAATCAGGCTGTGAGGAAAGTGATGTCCGTGCCATCTTGCAGGGTGCTTATAGCTCGTGGGTTAAACCCTTGGCCGGGAAATGGTTGTCCTAATGTCCTCTTGTGCTAATAAACGCCCAATCTAGGCACCTAAAGTCTGACTCCAAGGCCCTCGTGCGTTATTGGATGTGTCTGTAGCGGGCCCTTAATTCGCGTGCCTGGTAAGGGCTAATTTCTTAATGTTTCCCGACAGGAGCATAGACAATAGACACATCAGCTGGATTAGAAGTCAATAATTGAGTTTGTTTTAGAGGTGTAAGCAGATTATGGTATTGTACGGCCAGGCGTGACAACTCATTACGTGATGACTACTACAGCGTGGGCCGGGGGAGGGGAAATCCTTTACGCTTCAATTTGGGACGGAAAATTGGGAAGCGAATGTAAAAACAATTGGTCTGGTGCGCGCAGTTAAAAAGGAGTCGGGGAATAAACGCAATTATGTGGGATTTGGGGAGATGAAAATTTCACACGCTTGGCTAGCGAGTTGTTATTTCGGGGGACTAATAGAAAAATGCAATTTCGCGCCTCATCAAAATAATTGACAACATTTTGTTGGTCTCTCTGTGATGAGAATGGTGAACTCCGCGGTATCGATTTTTCATGGATCCAGTTTTACTTTTTCAAACATTTCTGCCTCAATTCTTGTTCATGATCCTTTAGATGTGAGTTTCGTACCCAGGGAACAACTTGTGCCCAAAAGTGCACTTCTAATGACTACTTAGATAATGTGCCGGCTCGGGATGAAAATGCCGTTGATGTCAAAGGCAATTGCTAAATCTATATTTCATCCGCTGGTGGCATTGTAGTGCCTAATGGTGGTGAAGTACGTTAATTGTCTGCGGGTACAACCCTTGTCTGTTGAGTCGAGTTCGACCCCAAGGCAGGGTCGCCTGAGAAGTTTGGAACCAGCGGGAGTCGTTTCGTCAGGTAAACAGGCGTCCCCGGAAGGCCTGATATGTCGGAGGTGAAACTGGATATGACGCATAAATGCATCTTTTTCACGTCCTCTGCGATTTCCTACAAAGTTAGTTTTTCCTAACGGGTGTGAACTCGACTTCATTAGGAATCCATCACACGTTCTGCTCTCATATACCGTGTTTTTCTTCCCTCCCTCATCACAAAAGATTCATGACGAAACTTTTTTCCCTGTGCTATGTTGAGAAAGGGGATGTAGAGTCGGCGTAAACTCAGTAGGATGATCAATACTAAGGATATCCTTGTAGCTCAACTGGTAGCGGCCTCACAGTGAAGCTCCGCCTGGTTCCAAAAAGTTAATACTTGGTTCAAATCTTCGTAAAGGCACTTCGTTTGGGGCTGCACCTGTTGGATAGGACGTAAGATAGAGGTCTCAGGTTTCAGGACATTAAAGGGGAAGGGCTAGCAACACCACTCTGTAAGAATATACCATACTACGGAAACAGCAAGGAAATATACTGCTCTATGCGCCACCGGACAAGGTAAACAATAATAACAACATCATCCCCAGTAGCAGCGACATGTTAATATCAACAGATCTAGAAATCTAATGGAGGGCGTTTAACAATAGCTACCCGCTACATGGGCTGCGCCTTCCAATACCGTGCTTTAGACACAGTGGACAACAACCCATTGTCCTTAAAAAGGCTATAGGTCTACCTTTACCTTCGCTTTTAAGTGCGTAATCGTCGAGTTTACTCAGATATGACCAGTCAATATTACTTCATATGAAATTTCCTTGAAACAATATCAAAACACATGAAGTGAAGGAATGCTCAATTTTGTTGGATGACCGTAGAAGGATCACATCATAACATTCAGCACCACGGACAGGAATAACAACTTTCGGCACAAACAATTGTATCCAACTCGAAATTGTATCCTACGACGAAAATAGAGCTGAGCTATCTAACGGCAGGTACAGAGCTACTCATCTTACACCCGAGCCGAGTGAGGAAATTGGCACAAAAGGCTTTTCCCGAGACCTGGAACTCGAACTCAGTACTCCCAGGTCCTAACCACCAGGCTAGGCCGCCGTGCCAAAGTTGTTCATTTTACGCATCATATAGCTGCAGCGTAAATACATTGTGACTAAAGAGAGCGAAACTTAGAATGATTAGAAAATAAACATCAGCTTGTTTTGGATCCTTTGGTAAAAGGTAAAAATAAGGTGGCCATTTTCCCATGCTTAAAGTTAGGTCCATGCCTTTTCTTTAAGGTCTTTACTATTACCAGGTATACACGGAGAGCATTGAGTGCCTGGGTTGCTGGAAGTATCCGATAATCGAAAAAGCAGTTAGCGCCTATTATGGAGTCGATACGGCCACTCGCGCAGCTTCCCCGGGCCAGTCCTTCTGCGCCGATCGACTCGGGCCTGCCGCTGCCGTCCCGAACTTATCGAGATTCCAAGTCTTTGATAGACATCTGCGAACGATTAGGACGACTCCCACTGGAGACCAGTTCTAGTACTCTATGGAGCCAGATAATTAGTTACCCTGGATGTCACTGGCTAGTCACCTTTTCAAGGTGTGGCCGTAGATTTACTTATTGTCACGATGAACAACAGGATTCAAAATCAATGGGTTCCACTTCAGTACCGTAGCAAGCCGCTAGGGAGGTCCGTTATCAAACTTGACCTCAACACCTACACACGTGCCAAAATATCATGAACATACATTTGCAAATTATGTTGTTTACAAACAACAGCATTACAACCACAGCCAGTCTGTTGTAGCAGAATAGGAAACACAGCCTTAAGCTTCTGTTTAAGGTAAATGGAAGAAAATAATAAGGGCTGGGTGAACTTGAACAACACCATTCATTGAACAACAACACCTCCAAATGCATTGTCGGATGAAGTAGGTAGGGTACCGACTCAGACAAGTTTCAGAGACAACCGATGACTACCGCGTATGTTAGACACGCCGGATTTCACGAAGACGCACAAACGTCCAATGTTATCTACGGTCACACTTGTACCGGTGGCCGTAGAGGTGTAGCTCCGGCTGGACTCTGAAGCCACACGTAAACTGCGGGAGTACTTCTCGGCGTTTTCACGATTAGGTCATTTAGATGTGTTACCTGGTAAAAAAAATCCAGATGCCTTGCCGGGCCCTAAATAGCCCATTTTGTTTGGTATCCACTTGTTTGTATGCATAGTTGTATCGGCCTTTCCGAAATGTCCTTTTTGTGTCTATGTAGCGGTCAATATCAATCTGAAAGTGATCGCCCTAGTTAGGTACATATTTTACAACGGTACAGTCACACATCACGTAAGATGACGTAACATAGTGCTTTTACACGGCTAGGTGTGGTTCCAGAATCGGCGAGCCAAGTGGAGAAAGCAGGAGAAATACAAGAAGGACAGTGATAAAGACAAGGGGAGTGACGGAGAGACAGGGGAGAGGAAAGAGCCAAGCAAGTCCCCTCCTACTACGTCATCCTCATCCGTACAGAAACCACCCACAACTGCAGCTAACAGCATCAGGTAGGCGTTTCTCAAGGCCGTAGGACCTCAGTTGGCTTTTAGATAGTGTTTGTGTGCATGACGTAACACACCAGGCTTGTGCTGTACAGCACAAGCTGCATATCCAGACTTATACACCTGGAAAGACCTTTACTCTTTTTGAGAAGTGTACATGGTCTTACACATGCTTGAGGTGTGGCTCTCCTCAAACACGGGACTTCCATTTCGAAGGTACTTTGATTCCCTAACCTGCCGAAGCTATTTTGGCGTAACAGCTAGGATGTTTGGCCCGAAACACTATGTTGGATCCCCTGACATGTGACCAATGTTGTGCCCTTGGGAAAGGCATCTTACATGTACGATGGCTTTCATATTTGATGCAAAAAAAGGGTACTAATTTTCACTCGAGTTAAGTGATGAATTTTGTGTGCAAACTACTGTTCCCAATGGTACATCACCAGAGCATGTTAGGGGATTCGATCCCTCTGGATTCTGGATCAAACAGCCTACCATTTCGCCATCGATTCAAGTCTTGACTAAGTTGGTACCAAATGGCCTTCCCAAAGTATTGAGGAGAGCGAGCTCGGAACAGTACCGTCATTTTTGGGTGAAGGAGTGCACTACACCATTTTGTACAATTACATAGGGGTAATATTGTGCTGTGTGACAATATAAACAGCATAATATTACCCCTATGTTTGTTTTGTCTTTTTATATAACGTTTTCTGTTGCAACGGAAAGGAATTGAAATCATGCGTTACTTGCCAGTGGTTGAGCCCAAAAAAACAACTAGGGTTGGCAGGTTTTTGCTAGAGTCGGTTTGCTAACCAGAAACGACATTTTTTCCAATTCCTCTTCAGATTCCTTTTACAAAAACTATATTATTGTCAAGCTATTTTATGTAGGCGGTATTTAAATCCGAATGTGAACAAGCAAAACGAAATTGGTTGGCCATTAAAAAGTTGTCTAGAAACTCTTAAAGTTATAAAACTTGGGTTCAGTTCCAAATGCGAAGATTAGGCTCCATATTTTTGGGATTTCAAAAGATGCCCTTTCTCTTTTCTTTAGATTAAGAAAGTGATAAAATGAATGGGCTGGTTTAGAAACAACAAGGTATTTTTGTAGAGATTATGAAATAAAAAGTAAACCAGCTAGACAACAAAAATACCATTAGTGCGGTCGGTGTGGGGTAACGGTAAGATGTTTGTCCCAGGTCCTGGGTTCTAATCTCCTGACATACCGTGTGGTTGTACCCGAGGGTAAGGCACTTAATACGATTTTTCTCAGTGGACATGGGTACATACATGTACATGTAGCTTCGGTTAGGGTCGTTCCTCAAATAGGAAGCTAAATGGATGTCCCGTGTTTGGGGAGAGACATGTTAAAGAAGCCACTTCGCGTATCAAAAAGAGTAGGTGTTAGTGTAACAAACGAATCTGTCCTGGTTCGAACCCAGGACCTCTGGGTCCTGTACCGTGCCAAAGCGCCACAGAAGTCACCGATGTGCCGTAAGCCCGCCATGATTTAACTTCCAAGGACAACAGGTTATAACCTAATAGCATTCTCAAGCATATCTTTACAGGTACTTAATATTTATAGAATTATGTGGCCATATCTATTTTCTGATCCATGTGTGTTATATTTTTGTTATCACTTTATTATTTTTTCAAACGCGCACATATTCCCTGATTCCTTATTTGAAGTCCGAATCATATCAGGCTTTGTACAGAACTACCGCCTAAATCATTCATAGCAGAAAAGTTCGGTTTTCATTACTTTCAGTCAAATAGTCAGATTATAGAGATCATTTTCATCGAGAAGTTGGATATATGAATCCGTCTTCAATGGAACTGAAAATGGGAGAAGCGGCCAGGCCAGATTGGCTGGGCGTTTGCAATATGTATTTGATCACTTACGATGGTTTTGAGGGAAAGATTGCAATACAAACTACGTTGTGTTTTTAATGCATGCGTGGTTGATTGGATATATGTTGGACAGACCAAAAAGTAATAGCTTCCGTATACACGTATTAATGCGCTTCATTAAAGACTTATTTAGGCGCCCTCTCAACTTTATGTTTCGGTTGTTAGGATAATGTTACCGTCTGGGTGAATAGAAGGCAATTTTCTCAGTTAAATGTCTAAATAGATGGTAATGGCGTCGTGTTGGCGTAAAGGTTAGGGTGTTTGGCCTAGAGCTCAGAGGTCTTGATTTCGAATCCCTTGACGTGCTACCGACGTTTTGACATTCACAGTCGGCTTTCTTGACTTCCGTTAGATGGAAATTAGTACCTAGCTTCTGGTAGGGCCGCACCGTCTCTCAGATTCAACGCTACGTTAAATGGAGGTCCTGTGTTTCAGGAGAACCACACCTCGAGCACGTAAAATAACACAAAACACTTATCAAAAAGAGTAGATGTCCTTCCCGGTGTGAGAGGATCAAATAAATCTGTCTAACTATGGAGATTTTACTCTTCAATAAATCACGCTTTGAGACGGTTTAACAAAACAAATTAATCTATTCTAGAATTATATTAGTACTTCTATCGTTTATGCAACAGTCAAACTTGTAAGGCCGTGCTATCATTATATCTATTGTTTAAAAGTGTTTGCACAAATTCTCATGGTCTTTTTCCCATGTAAAATGTTGTCAAAGGTTGTCATATTGTGTACAAATAGTTCATCTTTACATCGTGCATCTACATTCAGGTCAGTTACGTATATCACTGTACAATGCACACTCTGATACAGAATGAACTTCATTTTCAATACGGTGTACAAAGTATAATTTGTCTTAGGATTTCAACATTTTCTATTTTATAACCCCTTTTTTTTTAGTTCTGGTTTTCGACCATGTGGGATTGGAAACTCCGTGACGTCACCAAAGTTGTTCCACCGTCCCCAGGCTGCATTCTCTATGCTCCCGTACCCAGGGGGTAAGTAGGAGCATTTTTTTAAATTAAGGTCTTATTTAGGAATTATTTCTGACGTATTGCTCAGAAACGTCTGCTCTTCACCAAACATCATTTTCCAGACAATCCACTGTTTCCGGTGGATAGGGGTACCTTTCCAGTAACTGACAGCATCAGTTTGGGTCCTTTTCGTAAAAAAATCATCAAAAGCAATTTTTTAATAGCCCACTGTCTGCCATTCTTTTTTCAGGCGGCGGATCATAAAGAATTCGTAACTAGATTATGCTGGAGGAAGACGAGATAGATTTTATCCCCACCTCCCTCTCTAACGATCATGAAAGAGAGATGCTATTTGAAGAGGCCTAAAAACGCACAATTTCTAAACGTTTATTGGCGAAAAGAAAGCTACAACTCTGCTAACCTCGCAAACTCCGCTCATTACAAGAACATGGGGGCACCACTGCTTCAAAAAAGACGTCAAACCTCAGATTGAAGTTCGCAGCAATCCTTATCAGAAAGTACCTTGTTCCAATTGTCACCATTGTCATGTAGCGCTGTCTGCATGCCCTTTTCTATCAACTGTTTCATTTTGCAACTAGCAATCGAACAACAGCTTGCAAAAAAGTCAGAGTTGAACAAAACAATCTTATGGTCACTTTCTACATCACACGAGTCAGTTTTGATGCTAGGAGACAAAGTTGGGGTGAGAGACTTATTAACTGACGTGAACCCTTAAGTATACGAGCTGGGATAGAACAGGCAACAAATTTAAAGATCTGATTGGAAAGAGATATACTAGACTGTGTAAGCTGTGAGACAAGCAAGAGAGGAAAATCTGTCTAATAATACACCTCTCTTAGTCACTTATCTGAATTTAACAGTCATTCAATGTTGAAAAAAATCCTTCATATGTAGGGACTTGAAGTTCGCCATCTCATTTGAAAGTTAGACAGCCCAAACTCAAATCACTTCTTTCCGACCACAAGGGCTACCTACTCTGGAGACGTTTTTGTACGTTCGGAGTTTTTTGTCAGTTGCACATACAGCAATAATGAAGCGGTCGCATGAGTGCGCATACACAAGTGAGTACGTGTTGCGTATTGGTATTTCTGTTTTTTAGGTATAATATGCTGTGAAGAACTTGTATTTTACTTTGATTTTTACAGCGCAGCCTGCTTGTAAAACCGAAAAGACAACTTTTTAGACCGTAGAATTTACCTTAACATAAAAGGTCAATACGGAACTCATACGGACTTGAATGTACGAAGTCTTCTAACCGCGCTCCCTAAAGTATGCGAAGTGCGATTGTGTGCGGTGTGTGAGGTTCGGCTGTCTCGTGCCCGCGGTGATAGGGTGGATGTGGATGGCGAGACAGAATAAAGTTTATTCACTGAGTAATTTTCTCATTATACGGCCGGAGATTCCGCTGTATCGAGGTATTGGGTTATTACCAACAACTCTATTACACCGGGAATGACAATAAAGTCATGGACGTAGTCATATGACGGCACGAGATAATATAATATCGGAAAGATATCGCCAAAATGTGCCTTTTGATTTATGATCGATTTGAAAAGTATCCCTTTCCTACGGTTAGATATTAATAAGTTCGTTAATATTAACACCGGGTAATGTCTCTCATTTCGGGCCCGGGTTACGAGAAATCCCGCCCGTTATGACGTCTCTTATCACGCTGGACAGGGGGATTTCGCTTGCGGGGATTTTGGCGTCGAGAGGAGATGGAAGTATTCATTAGCCAACAAACCCAATAGTGGTGATTATGACCCCAATTATTAGATTTTCCTATTGGTAGTGTTGTAAAACGGGCAGGTGATGAATGGCGGTAATTGGTCAGGGGATCGGCTCGCCGATAGTTTTCTTCTGCTTCTCGTCTGAACTAATGCCGCACAGCCAAGGCCCCTTAGGTGGCACAGCAAACGGAACTGGGGCTCAGATGACAATAGCTCCCAGCATTACATGTTCCAGTTATGAAAATGATAATTTTCAATTGTATTGTGGAATTTATCCGTGGCAATGTCTTAACCAATGGCCACACAGCCAAGGACCCTTAGGTGGTACAAAGAACTTGTGAAACGGACGAACATGTTATAGCTGCCAACTTCAATAAAAAATCAGATATCTTCTGGTACTTATCCGTAGCAATGAATGAATAGATTGGTGTAGTCACATCCCGTAGTTGGATGGCACAAAACTTTATTTACCTCACTACACGTTCATCTTTGTTGTTAAATTCACAGCAGAAAGAATCTCATTGTAGGTTCAACATTGTAACAACATTCAACTTCCACAAATTTCTTAAGAGTGTTTTGTTTTGGCAGTTTGCTTCGCCATGCAAGCTTTATGTAACTTAGTAGCCAATTCTAGTTATCACCAAAGACATTTAGCTATTGTACATTTAATTCAAACCTATGGTGGCGTTGAGTAGCCGGGTAGCTAGGCTAGCGGACTCACTCCCGAGAGTCGCGGGTTTGATTCCTGGCTTGAAGTTGCGCCCTTTGAAAAGGCACTTTACATGACTTTCCTAACTCCACCCAGGTTTAAAAATAGGTATTTAACTTCGGTTCGGCAGCCGTTGGAAGAAAAGGGATGGGCTCCGACTACTTACAATACCGTGCCCTAGATACAGAGGAAGACTTTTATGCTACCTGCACCATTAAATTAGAACTGATCACTACATACATAACATGGCGGTATTTCTATCTTAAGCACGAAATTGTAATATTTCAGAAATATGAGCGATTCTTTAAAAAAGATTCTCAAGGTTCGCGACATATATTTCCTCTTCAAAGTCGGCTTAAAGAGTGATGGCCACATGAGGTCTTTCCCGTCATCTGCAATCTATGGAAACGGTGCGGGGTCTTTGCTCTGTAGTTAACCCCGAGGTCACGCTTCAAAGATCACAGCGTCACACCGTCATCCAAACACTTTCCTGGTGGCTTCCCACCAAATCCGGACTCAAGATCATTTCACGGGAGCTCTGTGTCAAATATAGGCACCATCTTGGAACATATGATAGTTAGGTTTACATCGCAATCGCTCTAAACCAACACACGAAGTACATGACACATCGCGTCAATTCCGAATATCATGGCAGAGATTCATTCACGTACACACGCACATGCAAGAAAATGTCAGAAAATAAAAGAATAAAGAGAGCTTGGATTATTTTTGTTTCTGATTCTGGTTGTCTGTACAATATAGAGTTCTGTGTACTACATGTACATATAGCCGGTATAACAGCCCTACGTCGCACCACACATGTTTCGCCAGTACGGGGTGCGGTAGCAGCTAACTGGGTATACGACAACACTGAACGGACGACTTGTCACACGTTATCTTTGCATATCAAACTGTAGGCGCTGTTTGTAGCTATCCCATGAGGATGCCCCTACACTACAGCACTTGATAGCGACGAGTTCCTCTACGATAGATCTAGGGGAAAAAAATTTCCCTTAGTTGTCCTCACCACGTGCACGTGGAGTTTATTCAAAGGGTCATTTTTAAGTCCACTTTGGTAATGGCTGCAATATTTCTATAGATGTAAAGAACAGAGGGACCAATGTGCAACTTCAATAGGGCAGACAAAGTCTTAAGTTTATAATCTGTCGTTGTGCATTGGGACTAATGACGTTGCGTTGTTGTGAGGATAAGGGTGCTTTGGCCAGAACCCAGGGTTCATGGGTTCAAATTCTCTGACATGCCACTAATGCTGTGCCTTATACACCTCACTCCACCTGACGTCGGTTGGGGAGACAAACGCCAGCGGAAATCCGGAAGGAGAGGGTTGGGCTTCGCCTCCCGATATCGCTCCCAAGACACAATAGATATCAACCCAATGCCCCTATGGCACCAAAAAGGCTATGGGACTACCTTTACTTTTACCATTTTAGTGAGGCCACTTATCCGTTATTTTTCTTCACATCACAGGCTCCCCAGTTTGCAGCTACTGTGTTGCTGGCCACACGGACTGCGCATGTGCACTGGGCTGCTCCTTCCCCTGCACACAAGACTACCGGTCCTCCAGTATCGCCACTCTCCGGATGAAAGCGCGGGAACACTCGCAGGCCATGCAGCAGTCAGCCGCGGCGGACACACAGCCGCTCGCGGAGGGGACACGGCACGACACGGACCGAAGAAGTACCCCTGAGGAACCCCAAACGCAACAAGAGAAGGAAACTGGGAACGAGGATACATTACAAGAACAACCAAAGCAATAACGTCTTCAAACGCATTTCCTCTTGATTCCCCTTGTAGTACAGCCAGTAGGTACCCATCTGAGTAAGACGGCTGTAGCAATGTGCTCGAGGCAACTACTCGAACGCAGGAACCCGATATCATGTCCCTTTCAAAAGACTAACGCAGCTCCAACCAGAATACCCTTCCTCGGATTCGAACTGGGATCTCCCAGTTATGCTGTCAAATAATTGGTACTCAGACAACTGTGAGGCTGCTACCTATTGGCATACATGGGCATCCTTGTACAGACATCCACGAGAATTCCAGTCTATAGCACTTATTCGATCCATAAAAGTTAAAACTTTTATGGATCGAATTCTCCGTGTTCCAATTGCCTACATCTTTGTATTGGTTGACAAGCGCCCTCAGAAGGACTTGACTGCGTTCCTCACGTATCATGTAAGATTACTGTTGTACGGAGTGGAGTAAGTCTTTGCGACCATGAGCCATACACAAGCAGTTAGCGCAGGAAAACGCTCAGCGGTTACAGTTGAGGCCATTTTTATTTGATTGTATGGATGACATCCACACGCGCTTCAATTTTATTCTGTTTCAAGAGTAATGAACGTTTTCGACCATAGTGTACAAAGCAGCTGCAAAATGAAGAAATATTGAGCAATAGTAAATACAATTGGGAAGTCAATTCCAAAGTCAAAAAGACGTAAAAGAACAAAAATGAAGAATATATATTGTCCGGCATGCCATACTTTGTGTGTTCAGTCATTTGTTCTATCTTCCTGAACACCATCATTTCTAACGAAAATAATATTTTTTACACGCTTGCATCAGTTCTGGGGCTCCCAGAAGATTATCATCCTTATAATCGAATCAACATGGTCTAATCGGAAAATGTAGGTATTATCGTCAAAATCTGCTGAGAAGGGGGGGGGGGCAATGATAGCTGTGAGCAGGACACATCTTCCTATGCTATGCAGTGTTAATATTTATCATAATCGTGCATGTGACGCAGAGTTAACCCAATTGAACCGAGGGGTTGGTTGAACCAGAAAAACTGCAGACATATGTTTGTACTATTTGCAGGGCAGACGTCAGTTTTCGTTGCTTTCGTTGTGTGGTTAATAAGTAAACCATTTCTGGTGTTTGTGCGGTTTAGATTTGGGTCATTTTGAAATTATTTTTATGCTGGGCTCAAATTGGGAGACGAGGCTCAACTATGATGCCTGCCATGTACATATCATTGGCAGGTGAATAAAAAAGCGCCACCAAAGAACGGAACAAGAGAGCTAATGAAAAGCGAACTAGGGGCGTGGTCACATTTGTCATGAAATTGTACGATTGCCGTACGGTCACATACTGAGCACATTCTTAGGATGTGTTGTATACACGATCCAGCTGTCTTGTTACAAACAAAAGCTGGTTCTCTCACAGCCTGCTTGAAAATGTAACGATATAAATAGATCGTACATATACGACGACCGAATGTGACCGCGTCTTACCGACCTACCGATGCATTGATTATGCGGTAGGTAGGCTAATGGGTGACGTAATGATGACCGTGTTGGTTTACTTCACTGAGCCAAGATGGCGCCTGGTCACGTTTGATGCACAGATGGTGATGAATGGCAAGGCATTGTTTATAGCCCTGGCTACCAAAATAAGGTGAGATAAAAATGGTAAAAACGGTAAAATAAAAATGGCAGACATTTCTCACTTCTAAAGTGACGTCACCAGAATCCGTCATCCAACATGGCGGACGATAATTGACGTCATAATCATGTGACTGCAAACAACCAATTGACCTTTAATTGCCTGTATACGGATGTGTCATAAAGGCCTACATTAGGCTGATACAGCTATCTGTTCCTTTGTGATTGATTACAACACACAGTTATCAAGGACAGCGTTGTACTAAAGTAGATGTAGTGCTGAAAAAGTCGGGAACCAGGGAGTTCCATCATTTCTATACATTCAAAGACACGTGCTTTGGAGGGAGTCGATATGGACAAATGCAATTAAAAGTCGTCAACACAATAACAATTCAGCGAGTCTTGTAGTCTCTAGCGTCTTTTTTGTTTTCCATCAGACAGCCAATCGCTTTTAGCGGTTCAACCAATGATAGCATGGTAATTAGCAGTCAACCAATGAGAGAGTTGCGGCCTGTCTGTCAAGTTATTTACATTTTTGCGTATTTCTTTGCATTTCTGCGGGCGGGCCATAAGATCAGTTCATTCAGTATCAAGCAGTTTAGAATGGAAATTCTCAGATTATATCCTCTTTATTTTTCGAGTCGGTCTAAATCCTGGTAAGTTTCACACCAGTTGCAATGCTGCGATATCTGGGTCTTCATAGTCTTCGTCGTCCACGGCTTCCACGATGGTAACCTGCCCGGTGGCTAGCTCAGTGAGGGACGGTTCCCTGGCGTGTGGGGGCCACCTGGCCAGCAGCAGCTCACACATACTGCCTGGCATCACCGCGATATTGTAGTTGTTTCCAAGGGCAATCTGTTGTAAAGAAAAAAGCGGTAATGCTAGTTTACCTTTATCCTTGGAATACCCTATATCCGTTGTTTCAAAAACAGGCCATTTATAGATATCAAGTTGAAAACAATGTACGTCGACTTGATATTCCTAAATACCTTGTTTTTAAAACAACGGGCATAGGTTACCACGCGGATAAAGATTAACTAGCGTTAATGACGTTAGTTTTGGGCGTCCAAACGCATCCCGTGATGGCAATGGCTTTCCACACAGTTTTAGGGGTGGGTTTATAACAATAACAAATCGGTTTTCTTATTGGACCGGTCCAAAAAGCCGGACTTAAAAAAAATCGGTAGACCGGATGTTGGACCTATTCGAATATAAACAGATTATATGATCAGGAATTCACACGTTTCGGGGCTTACCTGTCGAATTTGCAAAGAAAATAACACGAGCGAAGCATAGTTATTTTCTACAAAGTTTTACAGTCAATCATACAGAGTAAGTCTGAAGGATTTTAGAACACCGGTGCAGTGGGAGTCAAATAGTCCACGAAACATACTTCTTTGTAGCGAAATGGACCATTGTTTTGAGTATCGTCATTCACAAGTATTCATGTACTGAATCAGGTCCAGGTTCAGGTCCAGGTCCTGGACCTGAATTTTCTGTACCGGTACCCACCCCTACACAGTTTATTTCCAATTGCTCATTGAAAAAAAAACGCATTGTTTAAAGAAATCACCACGACCTTCAACTTCCCCACATTCGCAGACGAACCGAAAGCCACTTTTAAGTTACAGAACCTACACCGAGTATACATATATCAAGTGGGACTTATTGTCTTCCCCTAGGTCTGCTGGCAAAAAAAAGGAGTCAACCCCAGCGTGTCTGGGTATAGCTAAGAGTGTTTGTTAGTCTTTTGTTACGATGATGTAATTCAACTGTCTCTTGTCGCATGTATGTCTCCTATGTTTTCACTATGTACTTGCAACTAGCATTCGGGCATGAACCTGCAAACTCTCTATATTGACCAATACTAACTGATATGCCAGGTAAAGTGATATTACTACAGCCCTTTTCTTACGTTTTCTATGTTAATAGATATATATAGGAGACTATATCAGTGTTCTATGGAATAATGTAAATAAAACAAACCTGTGTGAGACATGGGAAAGCGCTGGGGTCCGCCATGGCGTTCACCAGTCCGTCAATCGCCTCCTTCCGCAGGTAATTCCCAACCAAGTCCAGACTTTGAAGGGTCTGCATTTTCTGCAGAGTCGGTAGGAGGCGCTGCAATCCCTGTAAGGCCGCAGGAAAATATGCATGGTAAGTTGTGTACGAGTCATTAGAACGCTCAACACCATTTTGTGACCAGACAAAAAAAAGAAGAAAATTATTGTGTCATTTTGTACTTAGAGGCAATGAACCACCGCACCACAAACAACAGAAAATCGAAAGAGTATATCGAACTTCCTTACAAATTTGAAGTTGGAGTTTCTCAGGAAGTTTTTAATGTTATAGTCCTAGGCATTACAATTGTTAGTGATCGCCCCATCCCCTTCTTATCTATCCTGGCTATCTCCCTCCCATACATATATGGGATCATTCATAGGGGACTGATGGACAGCTGCCCACAGACTATATACCGCATTACTGTAAGTTCATTTAAGTTCGCGAGATTTTTAAGTTCGCGTATTTCGCTGAGACCTCTGCTTCGCGAAGTCATCTACTCGCGAACATGCATGTTCAATATCGTCCCCCTCCCCACACCCTCCGTCCAAAAGATCCAGTCTCTGAAACTACGTGTTTACTATGATAGCAACTTATACCAATGACAAGACTCAGACTATTTATTCTTTTCAAACCGAAATAAAAGTTGATTCAACACATATACGATACACGGAGTCATTATTGTATAGAAATGTTCCACTGGCGACCGGAGGAAAAAGAAACATGACGGCTTTGTTTACCAACAAAACTTACGTACACGCCGTGACATGGCTGCGAAAACAATCTACTTAGCACATTATCCTAGTTTAACTAGATTTCTACAAGTTAAAAACAGAACAAACAATAAACTGAGTAGTACTGGTCTTTACAAATACAAGTAATAGCTATGGAATTACAGCAACTAAGATTTACAACAATAATGGGGAAATTTTTACGACTAGAAACGTGGAAAACAAAACTCCGCTTACATGCCGAAAAAAAGACGTTCGTTTCATAAGTCTGAGTTGGAACTACTGTAAATATCGGAGAGATAAACTCTTCACCTTCTGGTGTACAATTTGTGTCCACAAATTACGCTGAAAGTTTAAAACTTAGCGCCGTCTTTCACGCCGAAAATATTTCAAAATGGCGCCCGCGTCGCTTGTGTTTGGCGTGGGTATCCCGTCAGCCTATGCGGCAAATGTGATTGCGACATATCAGGAGTCATTGGCCCTGTTGCGTTCCGTGCGCTATCGTCAAATCATGGCCCAAACAGGCCGAAATGAGCCAAACAATGAGACAGTGGCTTGGTAGAAACACATTTTTTATTGAGTACACCAACTTTAGACATTGTTTGAAGGGTAACTTTGAACTCATTTCGTAAATTCCGCCTTTGACGGCATGACTGGTGTTGCGGTGTGGGTGGGAGGGGGGCACTCGCGTTACCGTCATAGTACCGGATCGTAACTTTTGAAAAATATTTGAAACACCCGCTCGCGAACTCAAAGATCTCGCGAACTCCCGATTTGCTCAAACTCGCGAAATTAAGTGCTCGCGAACATAAATGAACTTACAGTACTTTCAGGAGGGGGTTTCGTCCTGTAGTGCTGCAGTGCTTGAAAATACTGCTAGGGAGCATTGCATTTTCGCGATAAGGACTGCATGATCTGCACGTACGCTGTCTGTGAGTCTGTTGTAGCTGAGGTCCAGGTGAGTCATGGTGTCCATGTTGGCGTCCAGCACCTTGTCTAGTTTCAGTAGCTCCTTATCCTTCAACATGGCGCCGCACAAAGACAGCGCTTCCAAACCTCTGAAGTCAGCTGCTACTGAAACACACACGCGTACATGGTGTTGTAGTTTTTTTGCCCCCGAATAAGTACTTATTGGGAGCAATATAAAAAATAATTTATTTAGATTGTATTTTTTTGTGTTCTAACATGCAATGTTTTTGCAACGGTTTATACTTTTATTATTTCTTTTTTTCGCTAATCGCATTGACTCTTACAATAGGGCCCGGCTTGCATTTTTCCCAATGATGTTTTGGCCTAAAATGACTGTTTCTGAACTTAGGGGGTCGGCCATATTGCCTGTCGGCCACCTCAGGGTCTTCGGCGAATTTCCACGTAAATATTAGTTCCAAATATTCATAAAAAATCCGAAGTAAGCACTGAATGCAAGTTACAAATATATTAATCAAATCAATAACCAATACTGCATTATAAAACAGACTTATCATTTGTCGTAAGTTGTTTTTCATGTTTACAAATTGCAAACCTGTAAAAATGTCGACACCACTTCCCATCAAACAAAATGGTGGCACCTATGGACACGAACTGGAATGCAAGTTTTGCTATCGCTAACCTGTAATCACCAAAGTTACGCGTGGCCTCGGAATATAAGCAGAGTTGTGAATACGTACACATGAAGTCAAACCTCTTCTTGCCGCACACACTGGCGGGAGGGCTGAGGTGTCTGATGAAGTTCGTACACTCCATCTGTAGGGACTCCGGGTCCTGCTGCTTCAGGAGGAGGTTTAACCTGCAGGGCAAGGATAGACTTTGTTGTATAAGGATTCTGGGTGGAGATTGAACTTCACATGACCAGCACATTAACGGTGATATGCAAATCTACAATGTGTAAGTGTGCTATCATAAAACCCTCATATACATTAGAAGGTGACGACTATTTTGTAAGGCAACGGAACGAAAGAGAGAAATTAGCGACGGCACATGACTACTGCAAAGTATTGTTCAGCTGATCAGAAGCATCACAAGTTTTCAAGCCCAGGGATTTTATTCACCTCGTAATGTACCCCGCTGTCTTCTGGTCCACAAGAAAACTGTCGGCGTCTTGAACCTCTGGGTCTTCCAAGGCACATATCTGGTTATGACAGGAGAAGTGAAGGTCATCTCAAGGAAACACTCAGTCCAAGATCAGAAGTGTTAGAACCGTTCTCATTAGAATGTGCTAAATGCTGTTGTCAGTCTTTACGACTTGACATAAAGCAAATCATAGAAAACATCAAGGCTGTCTTTTTCCACAACAGGCTTGTGTTTTACGAACCTGAAATCGCTATTTTGCATCGTACACTGAGCACGGGAGCATCGAATGTTTGTCGATATTGTTTGTTCCAACTGAGCAATCATTATTTAATTCAAAATGAACGTGTGTCTGTAGTTACCTTTCTTAGGTCCTTCAGAATGTCTATGGCCCGTTCAGAATGGCCTCTCAGCGCCAAACTGCAAAATCTGCAAGTAGAATAAAAATATGAAAAATCTGTAGGTAGAATATGTAGTGAAAACTATGAAAAATCGACAGGACCACGAAAGTTCTAGCGGGTACGGCGGGAATTATCAGATACGACTAGAAAGCTAATCTAATAAAAGTCTAATGATGGGGGGGGGGGGGGGGGGTGCTTGGTTCCATTATCTCTACATACGGGGTATGCATACATGTTACCTTCTGATGACCGACACACGGAGCCGCCAGGGGTCGCCCGTGATCTCCCATGCCTCGTGTCTCCCCCTGCCGCTTCTCTACAAGCAAGCACTGCGATTAGAACGTTATTTACAATTCACCAAAATTCAAATTTCATTTCGTAGAGAAAATTC
>NC_049981.1:17538277-17543382 GCF_000003815.2 Branchiostoma floridae | reverse complement strand
GAAGATATTGGTCCACTCTGATACCAGCAACGTTTATTCTCCAAGCAGAGGTTTCGTTGGGGGGCTAGTAGTAATTCTTACCGCTGCTGTGAGGGCAGGCGATCGTAGGATATCCCTGTTACTACTACTAGTTACTTAGACCTAGCATGTTGTTGTAGAATTAACTATATGCACTTTATTTTCAGCATCAAATTTAACAAAATATCAACTATACTGCATGTATAACTCGGACAGGCACAGATATTGATAAACTGAACATAGAAGTATAATGTTCTTCAACTGTAACAGCGTGTAACAGACAAAAGTAAGTTTTGAATTTCGTCACTTAACATTTCCCCCTAGTCCTTACTTCCAACACGAGACAACTAGTTTTTGGTGTTTCTAATCAAATCAAAGCGTTTGCATAATCCATGGCTCACCCCTCCGCTATCCTCCAGCCAAAACCCCGGTGTACTTTTCTTGTTGCCCATCTGAGTCACATCTCCGTTTTACCACGGCTGTAAAACATAGATCAGACACAGGTGGCACGCTCGGCGCTGAACAGTTTGTTTACTGTTCTACATGTGTCGACGCGTCGAACAAGTTTCTGTTTCTCGGGTGACGTTAATTGTTTTGACCCATTTTATGACGTCACATACACGCGCGGCATCGCAAAGCGGGTATCTCGCTTGGCCGCGCCTGTTGCGACAAATATGCACCAAGTGGCTCCCGTTTGCGAATGTATGTCCCAAGCAGGCGCAAACTGGAGCCAGTGAAATACACACTACTCAAACGGCAGTGCTAACATCTGCATTCGCTTGACGCTAAGTAACAATGATTGATACCGATCAAGTTGTTCTAGAGCATACGTATCCAGTCTTGGCTCATTCACAACATTGTTGTGATTTATCAATAGACACACACACTCAAGTATTCGTTTAAAAAAATATTCGATGACGGTCAATTTGTGGAAAACCAAATGACTTGAACATCAGAGAATGTATTGCTATTATAAACTCCTTGAGACTTTTATTGAATTTCTTTATTTCAGGCATGCAACCCGACCATAGAAAATAGGCATACAAACATAAGAACACAAACTATACATGCAACAATTGACAAACATTTTTAAAAAAGTCTAAACTGACAATGTGACCTCAGAAGACCTTGTATAATACTATTATTAGTATTATATAGCCTTTTATCAGCGTTTTTTTTTTTTGTTGTTGGGAAGGAGGGAGTGAAGGAGTGCGGATTCGCGATTTTCAACAAGGTGTAATGTTTTGTAATGCCAGGAGAGTGTGTCTCGGCTCTGGCTAGCTGCAACAGGTTATTCCCTGTAACGTTACGAAAACCTGCCCCCGATATATTGAATATCGCGAACCTACCCCCTGAACAACAACGTAACATCGATCCCCTTAGAAGGCTGCCAAGAAGGCTAGGAAACGTCCTTTTCCAGCATAAGATTACCTAAGCCCATGTTACAAATGGTGAATCACCCCCCCCCCAAAAAAAGGTTAGCAGCACTGCTAGAAGTCTGTGACGGAGGCTAGACGGATGGAACGTGCAGTTAAAATGTGTACAAGAACACCTGTTCGGCCATTCTAAATGTCCGGTCGTTTGGAACACATGGAACGTTTCGAAGCGTCCGTTGCGTCCTGTTTTGCTCAAAACATAACCACAGACCACATATACGTGTGGTCAGTCACAAGGTGTGTTTCAAATCATCATATACTTCAATGCATTGAAACTGACGGGAATATTTTTTCACCGGATTTTGAAGGTATAGATTTTAATTCTTTGTACTATCAAAACATGTAAACTGTTTTTTAAAGTCATTTCGAATTTTGATTTGGGTTGTTTTCTTGTCAAGTTGTCCAGCTAACTTAAGGGGTGGCCAGTTTTTTTTTAGCCTTAAAGAAAACTCAAATGTTGCTGTCACTTACCGTATAGATCTTTTGTTTGTTTTTCTCCCGGGGGGGGGGGGGGGGAGAGGGCGATGTTTCTGGATGACAATCTCTCCCGTCTTCCTCAGCTTCACGCCAGGCGAGATGACTATGACTTTGACCTGACGGACCCCTGTGGTCACCAGATGTCCACAGAGTACAACCTCCTTCACGACCCCCATCTCAAACCGTTCTTCAGCAGCCCGTACGTCAAGCATAGACTCATCAAGAACGGCTTTATCACGGAGGACGGGAAGGTGAGTGTGGGCAGGGAGCAAAGAGCATTCTCTCTCCAAGTGTAATTGCAAACAAAAATACTAACTATTCAAAAACTAAGTTATTGAAACACTGCAATGATAAACATGCCCATTGGGAAATGATAAACATGCCCCTTTTTGCCAGACAATGAAATAAGCACAATTGATATTCAGTTTCTTCTTCTGGCTATACATGTATGATAATATTGCTTTATCACTGATACTGCGCTTGTTAAGCTAATAAGTAAACACAGACCACCTCCTGTGTTTATATCTATGTAAATCCCTGATTTGCAGTGATAGTATATCCTAGTACGTTAACGTATTTCCTGAGCACTGTAAGCGTTTATTTTTTCTCCACATGTCTAATAATAATGCCTTGCTATACGTTGGAAATTAAAAATTAAAAGGCAAAACTAAACATGCATCTCAAAACGTGGTAACTGTTCATTGTAACCTTTTATATATATCGTATATTGCACAATGCATTACAAGGGCTTGCCATTTATAATGACCCTCGGCTAGTTGAGTAGTCGTGGCTGTTACGTGCAAACCAAATGAAATGCCGTACTTTCCGCCACAGGTACTGTGCACTCTGAAGGAGTTTAATCAGTACAGACAGTACTTACGGAAGATTAGTCTGGATCATTACAGACATGAACGGCGTAGACAGGTGAGGTGGTGTTTGTATGTGTGTGTGTATGTGTGTGTGTGTGTGTGTGTGTGTGTGTGTGTGTGTGTGTACACTTAAAAAAATGCGCACGTGTATGTATGTATGTATGTGTCTGTCTGTCTCTCTCTCTGAGTATCTGTGTGTCTTTGTCACTCAGTCCCTCTCTGTCTCTATGTGTGTGTGTCTGTCTCTCTCTGTACGTCTCTATGTGTGTGTGTCTGTCTCTGTCTCTCTCTGTACGTCTCTATGTGTCTGTGTTTGCCTGTGTGTATGTGTGTGTGTGTGTGTGTGTGTGTGTGTGTGTGTGCGTGCGCGTTTGCACCCCCTCTCTCTTGATTTTGTTGTGTCTCCAGAATAATTGAACGTTTTGTCCAGGTATGTTTCAACCTGCGTGTTTATGGATAATTTTGTGTCTCATCTCTAGCTGGAAAGTTCTGTTTTGGCGCGGGAGCGTGCAGAACAGAAAAAGAAGGAAGAACAAGCTCAGTCGAAATCATTACAGATCATCAAGGAACGAAGGGAAAAGGCGAAGGAGGCTCGACAAAAGCTCAGGGAAGAGGAGGAAGCTGCCAAGCGCAGGTGGATCCACTTTGAGCGGTCATTTGTAAACCAGTATTAACCAATGTGTCAGAATAATATTATTCCTCGAAATTTCCTGACTTTTGACCCAACACTGGGGATTTATGGGTAGGATCCAATCGGTTGGGAGTTGTTTACCGACGGAAATTTCTATGTGTGTAAGGTACATGGCGATGATGAAGAGGGATGCTATGAAGAGAAACGTGCTTCAGATGGAGAAGACTCTCAATCAAGATGAACATCGAAAGCAAAAAGAGAAGGAGTGGGAAAATCAACGGTTCAAGTTTCAGTTGAAACAAGACAAGGTGCGCCAAGTCGTGATCACAACAAGTTCTAAAGTTGAATAACAAGATCATTTGTTCACAACTAAGTGATTAATTCTACCAGCCTGGTATCCAGCCGTAATATAGCTCCCAAGTCTCTTCTCTCCTCTGAGCAATTATAATGGCGGAGAGGAGAGAAGAGACTCGGGAGCTATATTACGGCTGGATACCAGGCTATAATTCTACAGATGTTTTGTTGACCGTACATGACTTTCTTCAGGGCAATTCATACATAACAGGTATGTCCATGCACGTTTCCACAAAATGTTCTATTTGCTGCTTTGATTCCTTATTTGGCATGGTCACCTCCATTAAAATAAAGGTACGTTTTGGGGTCTGTCTGTGTGCGTGTCTGTGTTTCAAGATTTTTGCGTTCGGCATAGCATGAGAACCATATCGCCTCTGGAAGGATAGGTATGATATCTTATATTGAGGTTACCGGGTAGGTGTTCAGATCAGGGTCGGTTTGACCCCTAGCCACTTGCTCTGGATATGCAAGGGGGTTGTAGTTTAAAGAAGATAACTGAACAAAGCACTGATACTGAAGAAATATTGTTTCTGTCCTGTGTTGTTGACCAGGATCGGCGGCGGCGGAAGAAGGACCTGGAGTTGTGGAAGGCGGAGGAGAAGGAGAGACAGCGGCGGCTGGAGGAGCGCAGGCGGCAGGAACAGAAAGAGAAAGAGGCGAAGGTGGGACATCTAACATTACACTCCTGTACTCCTGATGTCTTCACATGTTTTATTATTTTGGAACTGCAGCGGCATTTTTGTTGGAAAGTTTTAACGAGGATACAATTTTCTGCGATCGATATAAGGCATGCGAATAGCTCATAAAGAAAGGCACACGACAATAAAAACTAGACTTGGTTTGCATGATTGGAGGATAATCTGTCATTGCAGCATTTCCATATTAACTATAATGTCCCCACCGGAATTACAAAGACTGCTCTGTAAACGTCGTTACTCTTTTTTCCTTCTCAATGTCAGGCAATGGAACACTTTGTGGAGCATGCGCGGTTACGTTCGATGCAGCGTGAGGAGATGTTACGTGTTGAGGAGGAGGAGAGGGTGAGGAGACAGGAGAACATCCGGGCCCGCGAGGCCGCCATCCAGGCACAGCGCCAGAAACAGTACGGTCAGTAAACGAGGGTCACTACTTACGTTACCGTAACCATTCTTTTGCATAAGCTATGCCCATTGTGGTGACCGCGTGGCGCAGCGGTAGCATATTCGGATTTGCACCGAGAGGTTGCGGGTTCGAATCCGCCTACCGTGCCACCGATCTTGTGCCCTTGGGAAAGGCACTCTACACGACTTTCCTCACTTTACTCAAGTGAAAAATGAGTCG
>NC_049981.1:17537673-17538035 GCF_000003815.2 Branchiostoma floridae | reverse complement strand
TAAAATGCCTATTGATACAGCCCACCATGTTGTGCTGCCCCTACGGCTGATTAAAAGGCTATGGGACGATCGATGCCCAAATCAACATGCTTCCTAAATGTGAAGTTTAATTTTTTTCAGTTTACAATTTCCTTTCCCACAGAACTTTTCTTGAAGAGAAAGCAGCGCCAACAGGAGCGTCGAGAGCACACCCAGAAGACTCTGCTGCAAATGTGGAGAGACAAAACTAAAGCAGGTCAGTGGACTAGATCGTATTTTCAGATGACTGTAACTGTCACTACACGCACCCGCAAAGAGTCGCGGTCCTTATCCGCTTACAACGTCCCCGTGGCGCAACAGGTAGCGCAACCCCGCTGCTTTGG
>NC_049981.1:17531942-17533182 GCF_000003815.2 Branchiostoma floridae | reverse complement strand
GTTTTGAAGGATATTGAATTCGTCATTTTGGATAATGACGGCCCCGTAGCTCCAGGCGTATAATCCTCAAGCGTCAAACCTCTGCACGTAAAAAAGCCCAACATACTTATTGAGAAGAGTAGGGTGACCCAGTGTGCTTGGCCAAAACGCTACCGCTTGCTACTTAAAAATGTATTATTCTTCACCTTATAGGATGAGTGCTTTACCATATCTAAACCATCATACGTCCATGTAAATATGAACTTTGTGAATGTGATGTAACTTAAAACCCTTAAACTGCCAAACCCGGATATATCCGGCACACATATACATGTCCTGTGTGCCGCACCCGGATATATCCGGGATAGCGTATTCCCCCGAAGTAGCAACTTAAGTTACACCGGAAGTTAGGGACTTCGGCCTTCTTCGGGGGGTTCTTTTTGGAGGTCAGCAGCCAACCCTGGTACTGATAGCACTTTATAGTGCTGAAACTCTGGCAGTTTAAGGGTTAAGACTTTTGCAGAGGTAAACGTTTGTACTCGTGCCTTGTTGTTTTACCCGGACCTACTGTTGTGCAGGCCAGGGTGAGAGTACCGAGGTCGGGACAGGCGGCAGGGCCGGGCTGTTCTCCCGCTTCATGGGCGTTACGGAGAGCGACGAGCCCGCAAAGGCAGAAGTGAGTGGCGGCTGCTCAGTTTTGTCTGTCTATAAAAATACCCAACGTTCACGGGTAGTTCTACATCTGATATAAACTTAAACTTTCCGTAACGTTGGATATTGTATTTTTTTCAGTAGGTCTCACCTGCCTATGTTTCAATCAGACCGAACTGATGCTTCTTGCCGATATAAAAAATTTATATAGCCGATGTAGGTGGCATTTTTGCGAACCTAGACGAAACCTGTGTATAGCTGCAAGAATCAGCATCCAATCTAAAGGTCTCCAGAAGAAGACATGTCTAATAGACATCGAAGAGTAAGCATGTGAGAACTTAAATGGTCGTGAAAAAGAAGACTCTGTGCCAACACACTATGTTCCATACTCATGATGAAATAATTTCTGTTCCCATAGATTTCTACAATTTCTTCTCCACAGACGATAGGTTTGAAACAGACATCACCTTACCAGTGGCCAGTTCTGTATTAGTATTACATGACTGGTATACTAACCAATACTTCTTGCGATTTTTGTTTGTTTGTATTGTTGTGTGTTGAAGTAAGTCAGGGAGATGTGGTGTAACAGAAGATTTGCAAGTTGGGAAAG
>NC_049981.1:17524720-17531842 GCF_000003815.2 Branchiostoma floridae | reverse complement strand
TAAAGGTCACCTTGAAAAAAAAATGCAGGCTACTACCACCTTGTTTCTGTTTAAACCCGATAGTTGCATACCGATAGTTGTAGACCTTGTTTTAATTTGTAGGCCGAGAAGAGGGGAATGGGTCTAAACCTGGGCAAACTCGTAGACCGCGCCATAGACCAGACTATGGAAGACTTCGAGACAGGTCCGCCCCCATCGCAGGAAGGACCTCTAGCGGAACAAACTGAAACTGAAAGGTAAGCGGGTGATAGATGAAACAGATAGACATAAACCCTGTTTACCTTGGGGTTATCAAATCAATTCAAATCGTTATCAATTTGGTTGCGTTTAGACTCGAATTGGGTATTCACACCTTAAGTGCATCGTTATGCGATAAGCATCAACCATTTCAGTTAACAACTAACATTTTTGGTCTATGAAACGGAAACTAGCTTTGCCTAATATCTCAACACCTTTGTTTTGTATCAAATTATCTATCAGTATGATTTTCTGTCATATGATAAGATGTGGGACAACTTTTTCAGCTTAGTAAGAGAGCCCCCTGCGGCTGACAAACAGGAGAAGCCGGCCACCAGGAAAACCGTAAAAATAAAGACTGGTATAAAAGGCTTGAAGAGATCGTTCAAGCAAAAAATGGCCAAGGACTTCGCACGCCTCCAGAGCGAGTTTCCCGGAGCAAAGCTGATCGACATGGATGAGATGGCGAGACAGCAAGAAGAGAAGACTAGACAGGCTGAGATGTTGAGGATACAGCTTCAAACAGACTTCCCCGGGGCGGACGTGTCTTTATGGGAGGAGGAGGAAGAAGAAGAGGATGACGAGATGGTGGTAGGTGTTAGCGTGAAAGTTCACCCGCGTTGGGTAATGATATTGTTAGAAATTAGAGATATATATAAGTATGACGTCCGCGAATCCGGATAAGGCGTATCTGGACATATTGAAATTCAGTTCCGAATTCGGACCGTTCATACCAGGGTTTGCGAATCAGGATTTACGAGGAATCAGGATATACATGTATTTGGAGACGCGAATCCTAGTATGGACGGTGTATAAGACGTGAAAAATAATTTCTTCGCGTCTTTTTGTCCTTTTGTCTCACAGAAGGAAGTTGAACTCCAGCAGGCGCTGTCCCTCTCACAAACCACCCTACTGCACATGCGCGCAGCTGAGATTGTTAGGGCTGTCATGGAAACCGTCTCCAAGGTGATAATACCACGGATGGTGAGCGAGGTGAGTTATGTTGTATGTAATTTTTTGTTATTGCTAGAACAGTCTTTCACATATGGTGACTTATTCAGTTAAGGGCCACAACACGGCTGTCTTTGATGCGGTAAAGTCATAGTAGGGTGCACAAGGGAGATACGGAAAACAAGTACGTTTTAGTTTAGAGTACAATCTACAGAATAACTGAAAAAAAAGTTCTTTAAACAATTTAGCGCCATCTTTGTACAGAGCTAGGCTGGCATACTTTGGGAGGGGAATAATAGAAATAGATCTCCCAAACTCAAGTTCATCTTTTACTGAAAACAATGAACAATGAATTGACTCGCGATCCATCTATCTCAGCGTCATCATGCCATATTATGGGCTGTAGACATTAATACTAGGTTATTTGTAATGCATTTCAGGACAAATTTAGGATCATTTCCAGCCAGACTGACTCAGATACGGACATTGCAAAGCAGACAGCACGAGAGTTTGTCCCGTGGGTGATCAAGGGTGTTCAGCGGGACCTCCGGGGGTCCGGGACCCGGGAACCCAGCATGTCGGACACGCGGGTCCTCAGCAAGGTGGCCAGTGACATGGTGGTCTCAGCTCTGGATAAGTTACAGACAGACGTCAGCACACACCGAGTCAGCCGAGCAGCAAGTCAGCTAGTGTCCTCTGTTATCGATGGGGTCAAGAAGGGGCTTTCCTCGGAGGACATGGAAGTAAGGAAATCCACGTCTGACAGTAGCCTTCTCAGTAAAACAGCACGTGACATCGCGACTGATGTGATTGACGGTGTGACGAAGGAGCTGACGGGACAGCGTGCAGATTTGTCCGCCATGTTCCCCACTAAGTCGTCCTCCGACACATACCTCCTCAGTCGCACGGCGAGTCGCGTTGTTTCGTCTGTGGCTAGCGCAGCTAAAAAACCTTCAAAAGTTCAGCTTGCCGTTTCTGAGTCTGGCTCCGTACGGCAGATGGCCACGCAGATCACGTCATGGGTTATCGATAGGGTGCGCCAGGACATGGCGGACGGGTCATCAGAGGCGTCCGCGGAGAGTTTCGACGATAGCTGTCTGGAGCGAGAATTACTCCGGACGATGCGTGCCGACTCCACGCCTGTGGAGGAACCCTACTCCAGACCGTTATCTCCGGAACCGTCCAGCGACGCCGAAATATCTCGGGCAGGATCCAAACAGAGCACCGTCTCAAAGATGCAAAAAACATCCACAAGCAAAATCACTTCGAGACGCGTTTCTAAGGAGTCAATCAGAGTCTCCGCCAGGGCGTCCTCTTCCCTGGGAGCAGTGCGGTCAACGTCATCATCCAGCCACAAAGTCAGACTTTTGGCGCCGACATCCCGGACAAGTCTCAAGACATCACCGGTAACATCAAAGGTACAGCCCTCCCCCCAAACATCCAAAACCACAGCGACGCCAACAAGAAAGCTGTCCAGAACCTCCAGAGAATCTGTTACCAGTCTCTCCAAGAAACCCAAATCTGACAGTGCCGTGCAGAAAACGTCAAAGGAACGGACGTCCACGTCTCTAAGCGGCCGCACCATGTCGCCCGACGCAGTGTCAACGGACAAACCAGCAAAGGCTGCTCCATCTAAGGAAGAAAAAAATTCTGCCAAGAAACTTGCGTCAACAACGCAAGCTTCTTTAGAACATAAAGAACCTGTCAAAACAACTTCTTTACCACCGGAGCAGACGACCTTCAAGGCTTCTCCGAAGTCATCGGCTTCTTTGGACAAACAGCCGTCGACAAAGTCACAGAAGAGCAAGGGATTCGGAAAGACTTCCAGTGAGTCTAATGGGTCGGCAAGAAGGCCTTCTATATCTGCTCCTCGTTTAAACGCCAGGCGGTCTAGTTCGAAAAATGTCCAAGAAACAACTTCTTCGCGTAGTAAGTCGAGTGGAGGAGTCGTAGTGCGCAGTGGGCCGTCATTGCCAGGAGCAGATGTTAAGGAAACACAGGAAGGAGCGGAGTCAACAGATTCGGATAACAGAGTTGTAAAGACGGCACCGTCGACTCCAGTTCCCGAAGACGATTCCCAGCTGGCCGTGGATGCCGCGATGCCGTCGTCACTGTCGGAAGGTAGCGTTAAAGCCAAGACGTCTAGATCTGTAAACAAAGTAGATTCCACTCAAAGCGCCTGGAGTGCGACACCTTCCAGAAAGACGCCGTCACAATCTTCGTCTCTTACAAAATCACGTGACAAACAGTCAACTCTGATGTCACCGTCTGAAACAAAGGTTTCGCCAAGGAAGTCCAGGTCAAAAACCACGTCACAAACAGGCATTGTTACTTCACAACTGGGTTCAAGTTCGAGAACGCCATCCGTCGACAAACCGTCTTCCAGGTCCAGTATCAAGGCCAGTTCATCCAAATCAACGTCAGAAGTAACAGCAAAAACGTCATCCCGCTCAAGTGGTTCCGGTCTGCTGCAAAGGACCAGGTCGGGGGGAGTCAAGAGTACCGCTACGCCTACTGCGCAGACGAAGTCGGAGCTAGGTGTCCGCTTGAAAGCTTCACGATCAGGTGGTGGGAGCAAAGCGTCGTCAACTCAAGCTGGCAAAGCATCATCCACACAAGACGCTTCGAAACGGTCCTCCGACACATTATCTAAAAGTAAATCTTCGACCTCGAACGTAAAAACTTCACAATCAAAAAGCAAAGAAAGCATCAAAGATAAGACAGGAACTAGTGTTGAATCTGAAGCTCCCAAATTTGAGGAGATGGAAGGAGTTCTTGATGAAGATTTGCACCTTGATGAAGACGAGGAGAGAGACTTCGGAGGGGACAGCGAGGACCCTCCTGCCGAGGACATGCAGCTGTTGGGGGAAGGGGAGGAGATGAGCGACGTCGAAGACGAACAGGTGGTGACAGAGACGGAAAATGTCGTCATTAAAAAGAGGAGAGAGAGTCTTGTGGGCGCGTTGACTGAGGAGGAGCCAAAAGCAACTAGTGGATCCAAAGCGTCGATGAAAAGTTACCGAAGACACAGGTGAGATTGCTGGTTGGAAATGGTTTGTTGTGGATGTTACAGTTTGTGATTGATTCTACTGTAGTGGATGTCATTCGTAATATTTGTCACTTGATACTACTGACTGCTGTACCCTAAGACCTAATTAACTTTGCGATTAACTAATTTTTTTAGTAATATTTTTTGTGTACATTATATGCAATTATTGCCATAAAAACATCGCTTTTCTTTCATTAATGTAAGAGGAATATTTTTTATATACTGTAAATGCAGAAATGTTCGCGGTGGATTTATATTCGCGGTTTTCGCGTTGGCCATTTCACCGCGAATTTAAAACCACCGTGAACATTTTTCCAGGGCATTAAGATACTACAGTGCATGGTGCTACCGCGAAATTAAAACCACCGCGAAAAGTCATTTTTCCCGCTTCCGCGAAATTAAATCCCCGCGAACTTAAATCCATTTACAGTACTCAGGTGAGAATAAAATTTATCCTCATTATCATCATTTATGCAAAAAGATCAGGAGGACTAACGGTCCTAACGCTACGTTAACTTTATGTTCCACAATTTTGTAGCCTACTTTCAACAAATCACATACGGATGGTAACAAAGTTGAATGGAATTGAAGTAATGATAATATATGAATGTATGATAGTTCGAAGAATACAAATTGAGAACAACAGCAAAAAAACATGTTTTGAAATCTGCACATTTTGCTGAGATCCCGACTCATTACAAATCTTCCTCTATAATTTACCGGTGCCGGTATTTTGCCGATATGGATATGACGGCGTTTAAATTTTTTCGGATTAAAACTGTGCAAATGACCCTTCAAAATATACGCCTGGTGTCAAAACGTACCCCGTTGGCCATGGATTGTTTGAGGGAAATTGTACGAAATCCGCTGATCCAGTCACCCCTTCCCCACCAGTATCGCCGGGTCGTGTGCCACCATGGAGGCCGCCTCGGACCGGAGTGACCGGAGTGAGTTCGCCCCGCTGGCGCCCACCCTGCAGGGTCGTGCCGTAGAGCTAGATGACGACCTTGAGGAGAACCTGTCGGCCATCTCCGTCAAAGCCAGTTTCCAGGACAGGATGCAGGACGAGATAACACCCCGCAACTCTTTCAGGTGATTCTTACGTGTATTTATCAATAAATTATAAAGCTGACTCAGTTACTAAGTTAATTTCTCAACAAACCTGCTTTAAACACACAAAAAAAGACAAAATACCCATGTCAATATGTATAATTCAACGTTTGACTGAAACGATTCCCGTATTCTATTGTAGATGTCTACAGAGACCGGAGCTGTCCAACGCGCAGGGCCTAGAGAGAGAGGAATCCCTGAGGTCCCTCATTACGAAGCGGCGCATGTCCATGCCATCAGGGGCTACTCTCGCCTCTTTCCGCGCGCAAAACTCCTCAGAGGACGTCGTTCAGGTCAACACCATGTTTGACGTTGGCGAGTTTTCCCGAGGGGTTCGGCGGTACTCGGAAGTGCCGAAGTCCGTCGTCACTCCTGGGCCCGAGGTCGACTCTTCGACAAGCCTGGAAAAAATCCCCGAATCCAAGGAGAACAAGACTTAATGTCGACATGGGGAAATGGCGTTTGGGCGATCGTGCTGCGACTTTGCTGGGAGATAAATTTGATTCTCGTAACCTTTGATTTCACAATTATCGGAATACCATGCAAAATATTGAAGTATAACTGTAAAGACAGCAACACACATTGCAATGTTGGGAGATAAGTCACAAGCTTTAGGCCGCAGCGCGATCGTAACGAGGTCAACGTTCTAGTGGAGGAATGGGATTGTTACGAATCGGAGAATGATTAAGGGTATCATTTATGTGATGATGGTTGCACACAGTTCAGGTGTGCCCCATATTGTTGTTTATGTTTCCTTTGCAGTAGGAAAATGATATGTTTGATTCAGAATTCACTGCCATAAAATTGTTTTGCGATGCTTTTCATAGTTCCATTTTCAGTATTTAGTACGGATTTGCGGTTTTGCTAATAACAGCCCCACAAGTATTTGCATAAAAGAACTATATGCATGTCACAATCTTACAAGCATTTGGAAACTTTATGATGACCAATCCGTCATTTTCTTTTTGTTTTATTTTAGTACTATGAAAGCTGAATAAAGTTTTACAAACATTGCAGACTTGCTCTGGTATGTGTTTATTTGTTTAAACCTATTCAGAAGAATCACAAATTGGCTTGCAGGCTGCTTTTCATTGCGGTCACGATGGAAGAGTTAAGGGTCACACAAACAACAGAAACAGACAACAGAAACAGTTTTTTTATTACTACTGACGTTAACACTGTCTGAAAGGTTATTATTTTTTTTAAATCATCCTTTATTAAAAATCATTATTTTTTATTATTATAACGAGCATTTTTTTTCAATTTCAACTTCATTTTCCGTTTGAAGGCCTCTGTGCGCACAGACATACCCCCCACCCTCCAAGTTGCACAAAAGGCTCTGCCGAGCCATTTTGTCAATAGGGCTGCACTAGCAACCTCCATGGAGGATCTCCACAGAGCTGACCTCCATGGAGGTTGCTCGTGCAGCCCTCCAGCTCCACCGAGCGAGCTCTATGCGCTATGAATACAAACTCGTCACCTTCATCGATTTTTTACAACTACATTCTCTCGTAGAGGACAAACAACCGGGCTAAACTAGCAGCTTCAACAAATCGAGCTGCACGAATGCTCTATGGTGATATCGTAAATGACAAACATACACAGAACGGAGAGCAGAGCATTTGGCTCACGTCACGCACCCTAATCGGTGTTATGGCTCTATACGGAGATATTGTAAACATCAAACATACGAAGAGAGCGGATAGCTGAACGAGCAGCACTCGAACACGCGCTTTGAATGTAAACATTTGGTTCACGTCACCCAAAACAAATAG
>NC_049981.1:17523041-17524620 GCF_000003815.2 Branchiostoma floridae | reverse complement strand
GTGATAATTCTCTGGAGCTGGAGGGCTGCACGAGCAACCTCCATGGAGGTCAGCTCTGTGGAGCTCCTCCATGGAGGTTGCTCGTGCAGCCCCTTCGCATGCGAGCATTTTGCTGTGCTTGCAAAGACACACAAATGTTTTAATGCATTTCTTTTGTCTGTTTGAAACAGCCTCAGTCGAAATAGCTAACAATATGTCCGTAAATGATTTGATAAGATTGAATAACCACTGGATAACAAGTTCATTTCTTCATAAACAACACAATGATTATCCTAGTATATATGTCAATATTTTGTGTTTGGGATCGCATAAAAAGTGCTTGTATATGACCATTCTTTGTGTTTGGGACCACATTGTTTGCGGCGACACCTAGCTGCATTGACGGGACCACCATGTACCACAATTTGCAGTTGATAGCTCATTCCTTGACAAAGACTGGAGATGGTTAATCGAAAATTTGGGCCAGTTCATTTATTGTAAGGTACAGTTTATCTCTGATCCAAGATGACTTTACAAACACAGATGAACTTTCAACTCCACGTTTTGATTTGAAATATCATCTGAGGATTTAGATTGATCTGAAGCTTCAAGTATTGCAGCAGCTGTGCTATTATATGGTTTTGATACAATTCTGTCGATAACTGCACTTAGACAAGAGAAAATATCTCTCTAGTCCTGTTTGCATTTCTTTTTACACGAGTATGATGAAATCACTTCTATTGCGGTCATTATACGGGCTTTTACAGAAGGAGTGAAATCGCACTGACTGAGAACTATAAATGGTTTGATTTTAAGACACCTCACAGAGGTATCGTAAGGTCCTTTAAATTTTCAGCTGAATCTGCCGCCTCAGAGATGTCGGTGTAAATCGTGGCCTGTCTCTTGTCGGCCCCGCCCTGTTGCTGAGACGCCGCCAGCCTGAGTGACGGCACCACTACGATGTGAAGATCCCCGCTCGCATCTGACGTCACGGTGACAGAAGAGGGCGTGGGACCGGTGGCGCTCTTCTGTTAGACGGAGCCATTCCGACATAGGAAAATTACAAGTCAATAGAAAGGCAAACAAACAAACATTTTCCAGAAACTGCATGATATTTCTCTCCCAACACTCGCACACAATACTATACTATTAGGCTCGCCCTTGAGGCGTCGCCAAAAATGGATTCTTTAATTGGATTACTGCCATAAAAACATGTTTTGCGAATCTTTTTGGCATACAATGGAATTGTTCTTGGTATAGCAGTAAGACTTAACAAAGCAGTGGTCTGTTGTGCTAGACCTGTGAAGGTTAACGTTATGTATTTGCTTGCAAGTTTTAAGTTACTCGTACCTCAGAAGTGGATGACCTTCTTTCCCTATGTCTCCTTCTCCGGATCACTCTTTCTAGCCCCGCCACAAGAAAGGCCAGGAAAATGGCACCAGCCAACAGACAGAAGACCACGGAAAACTTCCTCAGACTGAGAGATGATGACTTGGAAATATGGCGTTTACCCAGCATGCACCTGCCGTGCCGTGGCCACCATTTTTCTTTCAATTCCTCTAACCTTCCGTTTTCTTGTAGCTGGAGAATGCTGAGGTAT
>NC_049981.1:17521536-17522894 GCF_000003815.2 Branchiostoma floridae | reverse complement strand
ATGGATCCTCTGGAAAAACCCCAAACCAAAGCGAAAAAAAAGTTTTAAAAGTTGCCTTTATAATAACATCTACTTGATTGGTCAGGACTATGAATAGATTGCCAAACACACAAAGAAAGGTAACCAAACAATAGATTCTTCATTTTTGTTCTTTCATATCTTCTTGGACTTTGGAATCGACCTCGGTATCCATTTCGGGGATCATTTTTACGGCATAAATTTGCACATTTTTAGCAGCTTTGTATTTTAGTTACAGTATGCTCAAAAACATTGGAGGGGGGGGCAAAATTGATGGAACGTACTCGTGATGTCATCAATATTATCGACTAAACATGGTTTAATGTATTGTCGCTTTGTTATGTCTAAAACCGCCAGGTTTCCCCTCAGACACGTACACGTGAACCTCGCCATACCTACCTAAATATCCTCCACACTACTATACTTACGCCAGGGAGACTTGGTCCTTTAGTGGGTGTCCCTGTGGGAAAGCGATGCCATAACCCCTTATCTGGTCCGACTGTCGTACGACTGTGAGCCGACAGTCTGGGTCTGTTCGTACGGCATGTTCCAGAACGGCCTGGTCCCACACGAACGCGTACTGACCTGGAGTTCTCGGGCATACAGAATATACACATTGGTTTGAGAAGACTGGCGTAGCCATGGCCAGGCCCGTGAACAGTTTCATCAGGTTAGTAAGTCACTTCGCCATGTCTGTGCTTGTGTGTGTGGTCGTGAGTGCGTGTGATTTTGTGTGTTTTCGCGTGTGTACTTTCATGGTCTTGATTTGTGAATGATGCAGTTTTTCTGAACTTCGTTAGCCTTGTTCACAGAATGGACCTGTCTAGAGCTACATCCGGGACATGCAGAAACGGGTCGTAAGTGGCAGATAATCTGCGTCATTTCAAATTTTTATAAGTTCCAAAAATTTGGATAAGTTCCATCTGGGGCAACTGTTGTGTTGGTTGCGTAAAATGTGGGTGTATAGTTTCTTTCATTATGTACATCTTCAATGACAAATGAGCCTCCATGTTAACATTCTACAGATCTTTCGTCTCCCCACCTTTCCTTGCCCGTTGAATGCCTGTGCCCGTGGTGTTGACCAGTGTGCCCGGATAGTCCCCGCTGGTCATGAAGCTCCACATCCGCCGATACGTGTCCGAACTCGACTCGGAAAATAACTCCGCAATACTGGAGTGTGCCAACGGTGCTCGTAACCTGTGTGGATTTGGGTAAAGTATAGTTATTAGATTTAATAACTTGATAGCAGTACTATGACACTTGGGCCGCGTTGATGATTTGATTATTGAGATTACATCCTCTGTGACCCCAGAAACTGATACGTGTGAAAAAAGGAGTTT
>NC_049981.1:17520689-17520804 GCF_000003815.2 Branchiostoma floridae | reverse complement strand
ATTCATAGCCCGTGTAACGGAACCATGTTTTGTATTAATGGTGGCGTAGAACTGCTAGTTCAGCCCGGTTGTTTGCCCTCTACGAGAGAAGCTCCTCTATGTAGTACTAAGGGGA
>NC_049981.1:17464558-17520589 GCF_000003815.2 Branchiostoma floridae | reverse complement strand
CATTTGTTCAGCTTAGCAATTATATAGTGTAAAGACGTATTTGAGTAGTTGTCCCCCATAAAACGTCGCTTTTCTGGGAATGGCCCTTGTATCTTTCTGGTGAAGAAGAATCATTAATGTTGAAATTTAGGTTTGTACTTCTATGAAGCTTTTTTTCAGCTGTATTTTCATGTTTTCTATGGACAGGTCTAACTGTGGTATCTGTCCTATTTGTCCAGACATGAAGTTACACGCTAGAGTGTTATCAAAGTGGTACTGACGGAAGTTCTGTTTGGGACGACAGGTCTTCAAGTGAGGTGATGGGGTTCTCCATCCGGGTAACCGTCAAAATGGCGGCCATCTCTGCCGTGTAGGACGAGAAAAGGAAGAACGTAAAGAGCCACCACACTCCCGCCAAAATCTTCCTGGACACGTGACGCAAGTCAAAGTATCCACCTGGAAAGCAGTAACATTTGCCACTTAGAATTTCAATTATGTTGGTGAAAGTTCTAATTGCCAACATACAAAAATGGACGTACCTGAATTTTCGACTGATTTAAACTATAGTCCTTGCCAAGAAATCCACGTCACGCTTTGCAGATACACGTGGCTCGCTGAGCAGTGGATCATAAGTTGTAGACAGTCTATGGCATTCCCCATTTTTGTTGAAGGTTTTCTCTTTCTCTAAAGGGCTTCAACGATCCCTCAACACGGGGCAGGGGGATGGGGTTGCTATAGATCCTATGTAACTTATGATCCACCAATCAATGAGTCACGTGTGCTCGGTGCAATTTTTTGACGTGACATCACAGAAGCAGTGTATTGCTCATTTCTTAGCAACACTGGAAATACTGTAGTCGGACAGTACAGCCTAACGATTGGGTAAGTCAAATTTTGTTGTTGGCAATTGCTTCACAACTTTAATCTAAGGTAAAATTGTTGCCTTGCAATTGAGCACGTTAGATCCAGGACTTTAATCTGAATTTTACCACTTTCACGTCAAACAATTATTCACGTACATGTGTATAGAAATAGTTCAGATAAAAAAGAATGAAGTATTGTCTTGGTATCTTTGATTTTTTCCCCAATTATGAATTGAACAGTCTATATGTGAACCACGGAGTAACACAATAGATGACTGTGACAGAAATGTCATGTCTCTGAGGGAGTTTCACAACAGATGACTGTGACTGAAATGACATGTCTCTGAGGGCCGTGATGGAGAGGTGCTAGTCCCTGTCGTCATGTCTGCTGCGGTACGTTACTGACAGTTGATGATAGATTATCTATAAGGTAGGTCCTATGGGTCGCTATGGTGAAGGTTATATGCGGCCAGCGGGCCAATGGGCGGCCTACAGGGACTCTAAACTACCGCCGGCATCCGTGCATCGATTCATCCTGTCATGTAGGTTCTCCTGTGATTTCACATACCTGAACCCCAGTACATTATTTGCACCAGAAGAGTTTCTTTTCTCTCAGTTGGTTAGGCCATGTTGATTAGGTTATCAGGATGCCATCTCTGGGGATCCCAAAACAGATGCAAGCGTTCGAAAGTTTGGCAAAAAAGATGCCCTTATTATGAATCATAAGTGACCAGGAAAGCTGAAGACATACCTAATCACACAGAGTATGGTATAAAGGACGATAAATTATTAATTTGTTTCTTTCATGTCCTCTTCTTTTACTTTGAAATGGACATTCTACAACATTAGTATCTGTTTTTCAATATTTCATTTGCAACTTACGGTATATATTTGCTCGAATTGCAGCAGCTTTGTACAATTTACAGTAAGATAAAATATCATATTTAAAACGTAATTCATATAATCGAATCAACATGGCGCCTCGACGAGAAAAATTTTGATGCAGTATTTCACACTCATGACCACACGATGGCCGTGTTAGCCATCAGTCATTTATGGTCTGATTGTTTCGGACCTTGTACAGACCCGTGAAGCGTCTTTTAAATGTCATCATTTGAAGATAAATGAGATCTACTGCTGACCTTTGTACACGACCCATTAGTTACGTCCGGACAAATGGTTGATATACTGCTACAGGTAGCGATCCAGTCAGAGGGCTGAGATTCATCAAAGGCATACCAAATTTAGGAACTCTGCACTTAAGGCACACTTCGTTATTTCAAACGTTGCCTACTCTTGACTGAACATTACTACAGAGTTGTACGAGGGATGATCAATTACTTCTCGACTTCACCTTGAAATAAAATGTACAACTCAGGTTTCTGTGCATAAGTTTAAAATGTATAGCATTTCAGAAACATTTACCAAATTTTAATCATTGTGATCATCACTCTGCAGTCAACAACAACAGGTAACGTTAGGTGTAGGATGATATGGACTTGTAACTGAGTTGTGACCTGAAGTATTCCTCATCTAATATTTTGACAATGTCTTCGTTAGATTTCATGCCATGAGGACACTACTCACACAATTATGATTTTTCAAATCATGTAAATGGAACAAAATGACCGAAATAGTTTCTTTTATATAAGATTCTGTGGGCATTGCTAAAATACATCGTGCTATTTTATCATGCCCGGATATGTTTGAGTTGTGGATGAGGCCCAGAACATATTGATTTCCCCTCGTAAAAAAATGCCTGGCAGTGCACATTCAGCGGTGTTACTCTGATCCTAGTTGAACACACACCTTGCTTTAGAAGTGAACTGTAAGTAAACCACGTGTAGCTTGACTTCTGCCTGGTCGCGCGGGCCGACAACATGTTCTTGTCCGGCTGTTGGCGATGGAGAAGCAGCAGCACTCCGCAGACGACACACAGGGCTGCAGCCGCACACAGCCACACCTGGGGAACGTAAGGAACAACACACTATAGCACAGTCAAACTTTAAGCGGGTGAAAATTGTGAATAATGAAAGCAAATACATTTATCATTACTCAAAATCTATTGAAAATGTTGCACTGACCATTTTATCAATATATGAAAGATTTATACACTGCCGGAGAAAATATTCAAGAGTTAAAATGACGTTCAAAATATTTTTAAAGAAAGATTTCGAATTCACCTTTGGGTGGAAAGGCTGCAGGAAGAAGAAGTAGTTGTCATCCTCAGTTTCTCTCATGAGAATTCCCAAGGAAAAGTCCATGAACCTCAAGGTAAAGTCCACTACTTCTTCCCGAGTGGCAGTTACGACACTGGCACCCACTGCGAAATCCGCTCTCTGGTAGACAGGTATTGTATTAGAGATACATTATAGAAAAGTTCAAATGTTCTCTCACGTAAGAAATTGGTTTGATCGTCATTTTTACTGGATTGCTCAGTTCTCTTCAGCTATCTGATCCAATGTACTCATCCACTAGCCCAGCCCCTTGCTATCAGCTACACTACCAGCCTGTCTTTCCGACCTTCAGATCGCTGGTAACCTCTACCGACGTTTAACGTGATAGTTTATGGCAGTGGCAAGCAGGTGAAGGAAATGCAGTATTTCCGTTAGTGCTAAATTTGGCCATGTTGATTCGATTCAATGGATGATGTCCAAACGTGTATCAAATTTCGTCCGTTTCCAAACAGAGAGAAGAATAACAAATTTTCAACCATATTGTTATTTGTACAAAGCAGATATATGCCGAGCAAATGTAGCAGTTATGTGGTATATTGAAAAAAGGAAAACGGATCCTTATTGTAAATATGTCTTAAAATGTCAAAATACATCCCATAGTCATAAAAAGGTGTGAAAGTGCAAAAATGTTATATTTATGGCTTTCTATACTCTGTGTGTATTTCATGCTGTGTGTTAAGTCATTTGTTCAACCTTCTTGACCAATTAGTGCAGTGGTGGAACTTTTTGTGTCACTTTTTTCTCCGTACGCTGGTATCAGTGTTGGTGATTCCAGAGGATGTTATCCATGGAATAAAATCAACATGGCATTACTAAACCTTATCAGATCTGTGTGTATGCACCCTTGTCTTAGCCAAGCAAAAGTCAGACACGCGCGATCATACCGGGTAATTGCTTATTGAAAAAATGTCTTTCTTCAATACTCCTTTGTTACCGCCCCTTTCCCGTGGCTGCTGCACGAGGCGCCGGTAATTTCACGGTGGCTTACCAAGATGTTTCTACTTTACAGTCACCGCCATTACCACCTGTGTAGGTCATTAAGTCGGATTATGTGTTTACTACCTCCTTGGGCCCGGGAAAGGAGGATCAAGGTATAAAGAGGGCTCAAAGAACTTCAGAAAATTACCAGAAAAGGTTGTCATTTGCATGCTGATGCTGTTTATATGTTCCATGATAATTCGCCATGGGGCCGTTGTAAATTTTGGACTGGCCCATTCTTCATGGGGGTGCCCATAAAAGAGTCTATTCTTAAATAAAGGGATTTTATAGAATTGAATGTTAGACTGAGATGGTTACAAAATGGTTATTTTTTAATTTATTTTTGAATTACCCATTGTGCATCGGTGGTCCTGTGGAAGAGTCCATTCTTACATTGGGGTAGAATTGAGAAAGCTCCTTTTCGAACTGAAATGACTGCTCTTTAAAGCAGAAGGCATTTTGGAAAGTCTGTATATGCACGTGGGTTATTTTGAAAAAGTGTATTTTTTCATGGAAATGAAGATAGAGTAATCTCCAAGCAGATTCCTTCGTGGCATAAGACAGTAACATAAGCTGGGGAAGGAGTTTAGCCGGCAGAGGAGTAAAATTGGTCACGCGTGAAGTTCCCCAGCTTATATGTTACTGCCTTATGCCACGGAGGAATCTGCTTGAAGATTAAAGATAGAGTGCAATATCCTTTTTTTGCTTGCTAATGTTGCCTTTCTAGATGAATTCACACCTTGCTTTAATAGTAAACTGTAAGCAAACCCTATCGTATTTTCAGGCTGTGCCTGGTTACGCAGACCAGGACGTGTTTCCTGTCAGAAGCCCCTGTCTCACATAGTTGACCATGGCCTCCCGACCGTCCCAACCCTCTTCAGGCTATGGATGGTGTTTAGATGTCGTCTTTGGTTGACAGTTGGCCGGCATTGTCGGCTATTGCCGGATGCAACACCCGAGTGGTTCAAGAAGTTTTAGCGATTCGGAATTGGTAGGACGGTCGTAGAAAGCTCTGAGCGGTCTGTATAATGGAGCTACTACGAACTGGTGGTAAGGAAGCCAGCTGTGGTTATAGTTTGGTTGTGGGTCACGATTTACTCCCAATCACGCGACCACCACTGTTGCAGCCTTCCAACCAGGTCCCAACCTACCGTAGGCTCACTCCAGGCTCACTCCAAACTTCTTCCCTAGCGCTTAAGATGACTTCCTCCAGGAAAACCTGGTAAGATATGCCATAAAGATGGTTCTTGCATGTGCAAAGAAACGAAACAACCTACCCCAGTCATGACGTCACCTATCATCCCGTTCCACGTCCCATCAACTCGCCGGCTTCCGTATTTCCCATCATGCACCTCGTAAAGCTCGTAGTCATAGTCCAGCATGATTGACAGTTGTTTCAAAAGGTCCACACAGAATCCGGAAAATTCGGGCCCGTCCAATCCGTCTGTTCTAAAGACGAAGGGCTCTTCCTGATTGGAGAAAATGTAATAGGCTTTCATACAAACGAAGGTCAGGTAAGTCAATGAATATGGTGTTGCCCGAAAAAAAAAAGAGTTTTCCTTAAGTTAAAGTCTTGGTTCGGAGTTTTTCTACAATTTGGAGCCGATTGACTCTTTCTCAGAAGGGCTAGCTTCTTCAAACATAGTTTTCCGGACAATTCAATGTTTCCAGTGGAAATGTGACCTGCCACTAAGCAACAGAATAAGTTGACATTTTGTGGATTTTTTGTATATCGAAAAGAGTGGGGTCATTTAGTACAGTACTGTTCAGTTCAAACCTGGCATGTTACTTCATAAAGTGATTTATCCGACATGCAATACAAAGAAACAATGGTAGTGCCCCCCCCCCCCCCGCCTCTGCTTGAAGAATATTCTTTTGCACAATTGATAAGGGAATACTAAAAAGGGACAGGTGCGCGCTGCATTATTTGAAAATTTATCATATTATCATGAAAAGCTTGCATACGAATCATCTTACAATCAATCATCTGAAAAAAACCCAACTAGAATCGATATTGAAGGACTGTTTTCTTATCGATCTCTCCGCTTAGGGCATCGACAAGAAAGCCGATAGTCTAAAAACATCGGTTCAAGCAGTTCATCTTGATACATATATGAGCATGTTGATTCGATGATATGAATGACGGCCAAGTGCGTCAAATACAAATAAATCAATTTTCGTGCGCCCCCCCCCTCTAAAAAAACAACAACAACAACATTTGACCTTACTAGTAATCACACAAAATGGCTGTAAATGAGAAAATATATGCCGGTGATTTAAAAGAAATTTTCTAAGTTTTGGGATTCCTAGAAGGTGCCATCCATATAATCGTATCAACAAGGGCCTACATACAACTTATACACAGGTGTTTTTGATACCGTTAACGTAACGACCCTGAATGTCCGGTTGTTGTTGGTGTTGTGACGCTGCTGCGTTTCTTGTTTCAGTTTTAGTCCGACCAAGGGGTCCCACACGCCGATCTACAGAAGAGGAGAGGAGCCGTCAAATAAGCTTCCCATTGCAGCACATGGTAAAGTCAGGAAAAACACACCTACGTTCTAAACTTCAAGTGTCTACACCTATTACAAAGCTGAATTTGGCGTCATGTTGACGTAACGATTAGGGTGCTTGGCCCAGAACTCAGAGGTCCTGGACCCGAATCCTCGGAAATGCCGCCGATGTTGTGCCCACTTCACACAACTTTCCTTACTCCGCCCAGGTGTGAAAATGGGCGCCGGAATTCCTTCGTGGATTTAAAAGGGGGTTTAAGGACATGGATGAGCTCTGCCTTCCCATACCGTGTCCCAAAGCTAGTGGAGAACAACCCACTGACCCTACCGTCTCAGAAAGGTATTACCTTTATCTTATTAAGTTTATTGTTCTTTGAATTCGGTACTTTTATGATAAGTTATGAACTTGAGTGCAGTGCCATGTTTCCTTGCCTTTGTCCAAGAGCGAAACGAATACATCAAGCTAGATTTGTCAGGTCTCTCGTGGTACAAAAATTTGGAGGTCAATTTTACCATTTTAAATAGCTATAACCGGCAGAAGACTGAAATGGCACCAGGGTTTTTGCCAGTGGGTCTGCGGTCCAATTTAATGACAAAGCATTCAAGGGTCAACTATGAGTCAAAACATGGGGCAAAGGTCACAAGTTTTGTCTAAACCTAAACTTAAAATCAAAATTATTCTGTAATCTCTACCAAAAACGACCCTTCTGAGGAATATTTACCCAACGAAAAATACGTCAAACATCAATTCGTGTGTGCACATTGCAATTGAGTTCAACTTTACCACACGACAGTCATAGGATATGTATCGTAACTTACTGTAGATTAGTTACGCGGGAGTGAATCAGATAATAAAATACCTATGTACTATTTAATCGATATCGGGTACTTCAGGTTTAACGAACAGTTTGAAGTATTCCTAACGACAGGAGAAAATAGTTAATTAACCACTGATCTTTCAGACATATTCAAACGTGTTGAATATGACAGTGACAACTGCCGTACTCTCGTAATCCCCAAATTTCTGATGTTTTTGCCCTAAATTCCTAGGTTTGACAGTATCAATATAATGATATAATTGTTTGAATTTCGCTTTATAGAGGGGTTATGGAACTATTTCTTATGTCCTACATCATACATGTATATCCTGACTCGTATCTACCAATCAAATGCTCTTCTCCAAAACACCAAATATCAAATCAAAACCTCAAGTTCCGCTGCAATACCATACGCCAGTAGAGGGCCAAAGATCTATACCTTTTCAAAATCTCACCCCAAGACCTACATACATGCCAGATATCAATACAATCCATCCAGGTATTCTCCAGACAGAAAAACATCTTGTTAAGGAAAACATATTGGCGAAGATGATTAGAATAAGTTTTACCTGATCTGATGGCAAGTTAAACATGAAGAAACAACTCATAAACTAGAGTTCGGCGACCTCATACCTCCATGAATATTCAGAGCTTTTGTTAATTTTATGCAAATGACTTAACGTTAACATTAACATGATTTATGCATGGTGTTGTTAATAATTGAACAACGTACAGTACACATGTCACAAGTAAAATTCCCAATTCAAATCATTAATCATTAAGTTGTTTTGCAATTTTTGCATTAGTTATGCAAATAAGGTCCTCATTTGCATATTTGATATCTGCATATGTTCCACCGATTATGATTAACAAGTGTTACATTTATCGAAGTCCAGTTATTGCAAACAATGGAATTATATTATTTCCTCATTAATTAAGCAAATTAAATCCTTATTTGTATAAAATGCATATCATTATGAACATCTTTGCCTAGGCTACCTGCATACCTAAAATGCAGGCAATCCGCCGTTCCTTTCTGCAGTTATCCTCTTTGGAGTGTCGTGACAAAAACGCCCCTGCAGTTCCACAATTGAATGTTAGGGGACTGAAACTTGCCCCACTTTGTCATGACGCTAAAAGCTATCTACCACCCAAATGTCACGACCATATCACGTACGGGACAAGAGATACATTGAAAAAACTGCTATGATAGAATATTCTCATTAATTATGCAAATGTAATCCTATTTTGCATAATTAGTATTTTATCTTGTACAACATTGTCTAAGGTACCTACATACCAAAAATCATGAAAATCCGTTGTTCCCTTCTTGAGTTATCCTCGTCAGAAGTTTTGACAAAAATGCCCCTGCTATCCCAAAACTAGACGCTAGGGGGCCCAAACTTGGGTCATTTTTTCCTGAGCACAAGAGCTATCTAATACTTAAAAATCTTGACCATAGCATGTTCAGAACACCGAGATAGCAAACCGGAAGTTGCGCTGCAGTACCAAGGTCACACACCAGGGGGGCCAAAATTGACCTAGACCTTCGTCTTCCCAACCCCTACCCACATACTAAATATCATCGTAGTCCATCAAGAGGTTCTCAAGTTATGATGACCACAAATATGCGGACACACAGACAGACAGACACACACACACACACACACAGACACACCAAAAACTATACCTCCATTTTTTCATGGAGGTAACTAGACTAGTAAACTTAGAGGTCAGTATCTACTGTCAATACATGTGTCGAACCTGTTTGGTGGCCGTTCATTTTCCATAGTAAGTTAAATTGTAATTGTATAAATGATATTGGGTAACCAAAAACTAATGCGAGCGTGCAAAAAAGAACTCTTAGACTAACAAATTTTGCCATCCATATAATCCGACCATATGTCAAATCTACCCACAGTAAAAGCATGCTAACTTCTTATCTTACTGATACCAGCATCACTGCCAGTAGTACCGATGCGGATGCCGCGTGATATTAGTAGTGAAGGAAGAGAAAGCTAATGATTATCGCCTGGAGGCCATTTTAAATTCTGCTGCCGTGTCTCTATTTCCAGCGGGTCGATACGGACGACAAATCAGCAGGTCCTTTTCCCCGAAAGCAATTCGATACAAGTGATGATGTGTATCCGGTTAGTCAATATTGTCCCTCAACATCATCTGTTTGGGTTACTTGAAGACTGTGGAACAGTCTGAGAGAATAATCTCTTGTCGATGGTGCGAGGCATGATGGAGAAAGTGTTGTGCTTCCGGTTACCCGACCGATGCTATCAAAAACCTGCCGACCCTTTTTTTGGCAAGGGACATAGAATTTTAATCTGACATCTGAGTGACGAAATTCAAAACATCCGTTGGCAGACGAACAATACAAGCTGGATATCCGGACAGCCTTCATTGGATCCACCCGCACCAGCATCGGATAAATGTTATGTAGCTTAATGAAGTTCGGAACCTTCTCAAATTGCACAACGTCATTGGCCGACCCTCAGGAAAAACACCCTATTTGTTACGTCAACACGATGCCGCATTCATTGCAAGCCATACGAACGATGAATCACCTCACAGAAAAATCATTCTTCACATGTGTGAACAACACCTTTACCTGTTTCATCTTTGTCTTGTTTTGTCTTCTGTCAAGTCGCAGGATCTGCACATGCGCGTCGGCGTTGTAGCCGCTGCCGCCGAACTTTGACCTCCCCATGACTCCTGGGAACTGCACCTGCGCGGTAACGTGAACTATAGACAGATCATGACTGTCCATCACAATTAGCAATTCAATCAATTATAGCATGGCAAGAACTAGTTCGACCAATTAGAGAGTTATAACACGTCCGTCAAGCACATATTAAAGTTCTTATTCTGCATTTCGTAGTAACCTTTTGACGAAGGTCGGCGGGAAAGGAACATCCTGCTTTAAGTTTTTTGGTGACATGAAATGAGATTTGCTGTTGTCTGTGTAACGCAAACTTCACTATCCGGAGCTTGTAGACTCCTCCCCGCGGGCGCGGCAATGTAGGACGGGCCTAAGAAGCGCGATTAAATCAGGCTATATATAGGAATACTTTGAAAGTACATATACATGTAACAGTTTCTCAGTTCTCCATTTGTACCAGTCATATTTCTGCTGTACTTAGATTGACTTTAGTACCAATGTGCCGAAAAGACATGTTGTATATTTTCTAATCAGAACATAATGCCTGATTATTGATTATTGGATTAAGTGGAGTATTTATTGATGCATTGGGGTCTAACTTCTACATTGCTTCATCAATTTCAAATCCACTTCTTAATTGATTGATTGATTGATTCGGGTATAACCAGTATGTTGCTTGATTGATTGATTGATTGATTGATTGATTTACAGATTGATTGATTTATCTATAGGGGTCTTACCTGTCTAAGTGTGTCCATGAACATCAGGCCGCCATTCCAAGGTGTCAATGCATCCGTTTTACACCTGAATAATAATGATGAAAGACCGTTATTGCTAGATCCCTTATGCCTCGATGGGATAGAAACAAGTCGTGAATTGTAGGACTTTAAATTAAAAATTTAACATGAATACAGACGTTTAGGGAATAATGCACGAGTTACATAGTATTATTAATAGTATACTAGAACGTTATACTTAGCCAACCAGATAAATTAAATTTATATATAAACCTACGTCCTTTATGGTTTGTTTTGCACCATGAGCCCTATAAATACTTGGTTTTCTCTTTTGGTCCGTACATGAATGGATTTGCAACAGCTGAAGTAAGTGATGTGCCCTATGCGCCAGACACCGTTGTTCTTAGATAAGCTAGGACTGTTTTAGCCATAGCCGATGCTACAGGACTGATGTGAATTAAGGTTTTGCCATCGTCAGCACTAACCGACGAAGGCCATTCTTGCCGTACGTGGTTGCTTCACCACTATGGCGTAATGAATAGACATAATGGAAGGTATTGGACGTTTGAAGGGTTCAAGATTTTGCACTAACTCTGAAACATTTTGTCGATTTTAGATGTCGACATTTCGTCTGGAAGCTAAAAGCTCAGCCTGGTAAGTACCAAATGGCAAATGCTGGTGATTGCGTCCAAGTATAGATTAAGCCAAGACCGTACGTGAGTCGATTGGGTCCTATCCAGCCCCTCGTGTTCAGAAGGGAAGAAAACGCGCTGGCTAGAAGATGTACGGCGTCATACATGTATGCTGCAGATAACTGGGTAGAAAAGTGAGAATGAGAAATGTTATTAACAAATCAAACTGTTCTCCAACTCAAGAGACTGGACCGGGATTTTCAACTTAATCGCTCAGTCCTTAACAAATCTCCGGCCCAATAACTCTAGACACGAGACCTTATGCACATGTGACGTCGACGTCAGCATTGGGAAAAGGCTTTTGGAAGTGGATATCGTCTCCCGTCTCTGAACAATTTTTAAAGAAAAGTTGGCAGGCCTTCCAAGATACTAATAGCCTCCTGTACTATGCTACGGACCAACAGGACTCACGTGTTGAAACACTACTTACTAAAATAGTAGAAACCATTGAGGGGGGGGGGGGGTTGAGTTCATAGCGAAGGTACTCACTCTTGCGTCCTGAAGTGTCCTAACGTCTTTGTCATCAATGTCCAGTGTTGCCCAGTGCCTGAGAAAGCGGTTCGTGTACTCGTTATAAGACAAGGGACGGCGCATTACTGTGAAGACACCAGACGACGCGTGAACGGGTCGCAACTTCTCCAAGGTTACTTCCTGTAGGTAAACAATTGCTTTCAGTATTATTTATTTTACTCAATCTAATTTCTTACAATGGTGAACACGAGAGCATAGAAAGCCCACGGGCTACTGTTTTCCTTTGAACATGCATTTTGATGTGGATTATCACAATTTCTTCTCCAGAAGCTACAATTGACATGGTTGTCTCCCTTTCACAGGCACTGGTTACTCAGTTTGCATAGCAGCAGCTGTTGTCATGATATTTGTGCATTTTTAAGGTAGCGAAATTTGGAATATTGTCATCGGATCAAAATCGTATACACTTTGCCTGCACACAGCCCAAACTGACTGACTCGTGTCGGCAGGTTTTTTCTATAGCCCATGGTTGATGGGGGAACCGAAAACACAATGTTTTGTTCCTAGAACTAGTACTGATGAGGGTCAGCTTTTGTTCAGTGTGGAGGCTCACCTTGTTTGCAATGATCCAGTTGTGTTCTGCAGTAAATATCCCCGCCCCTGACGCCTGCGATAGAAGAAAAGTGTGAGACAGAAACGAGCATGCCGAACAAGTGACAAATGGACGTAACTATGATTGACAGAAATCGCTCCTATGCAATACCTACACAGTTCGAATCCCATGGCATACGATTGGTGTTTTAAACTGACCACATTTAGCCCCAAGGGGCCATGGATATGCAATAAACGTCATTATAACGCATCAGAGACAAGCACTTAAAGCACTTAACCTCTCTTCATCCACGTATAAAAGTGTGTACACTATCACCTTCCTCAGGCAAATGCTGACTGGTTAACATTCTACTGCATCTGTAAGCAGCGTCACCTATGGCTGCAGTACCAAGAATTGTGCTATTCAAAAACCTCACCTGTTTCACCAGCCGGACAGAGTTTTTCACAGAACACAAAACAACTGCACGTCGCAGTTTTTCTCCGTACTCTACAAAAGTTGACTCCTTCTCGCTCGTCTCCCACTCTGTGACGTCACTTCCGCCCGTAATTTTTTCCACACGAAGGAGAATGACCTCCAGGAACGTCTTGCGGGTCAATGACAACAGACTTTGCACGTGAGAGTAGTCTGCAAAAGAGTAAGATAAAGGACTTTCTAGCTTTAGAAATGTGCAGAAAATATCATCAAAAACACGGGCCCTTTTATTTTTTACTGCATTTAGAGAAGAAAGTTCAACCCTGCATCAATAGTTCATGAGTAAAACTTATAATTTATCTGAAATCAAAGCCAGATTGCACGCGTAGTACAATTGAGCAGCTGGGTACTGCTTTGAAATTAGCGGCAGTCAGGGTCTCTTTAGAGCAGATCGCTGGTGTAACTACTTCAGTTTTGAAAGAATGAGCTCGTGGAACTCTATTATTTTACATACCATAATAGTCGTCGAAAAAGACCATCATGCTCTTCCACTTCATCTGAGTGATGACGTCAACAAGGTGCCGATCGACCTCCTCTTGTGAAGGGCGCATGCTCAGTGTGTAGCCCTTGCTGTACATGACTCGACAGTTGTCATCACGCGACACGAAGATGTGCGGGATGTGCAGGGAGTTCCCCACCGTCTGTAGCGCGTAGTTGGCTGGGCAGGACGTGCAACTCAACATGGCGGACACGCCTTTACCAAGCAGGGAGCATCCTGGGTAAGAAAAATAACAGGAAGATATAGACAAAAACCTATCTCAGAATGGAGATGTTCAAAATTCCATTTTTTTTCAAGACTATCGTAGAGTAGATCGGTATCGACGCTGATAAATTCAGTACATGTGGCTATGTCTGATTTTAAAATGGGCATCGCCTGCAAAGTATAGACCACTCCTGGGTTTATACTAACAAAAGGCTTATTCTTTACTGTCATGCTATAGTATTATTTGTAACTTTCAGATAAAGCTGAGAAGTTATTGAGCGCCCCTCGTACGCACGGTTTGATGTTAGCTTCCTCGTTACCCGTCCTGAGTGAGCGGTAAGTGGCCATAACTAGCACAAGTCGTGATGGATGATGCTGTCTGCTCTTAAATGACAGTCACTTCATCAGCCCCAGCCGTTACCCTTTCTGGACGATCAATATGCTGTCTGACTGGGCTGGGGAACTTCAAGCACACTAGTATTGATGCCCGGTGTCATGCCAAATAACTACCTTTTGTCAAAATAGTTGAAGGTATGCCAAAAAGCAGTCACTCAAGCAAGTAGATATGATTTTGGAAACGGTCAGCCGCTTCAGACAGCCATCCGGCGTCTTTCGTCAGTGACACTGGAGAAATATTGCTGGAGAGAGTTTTTATATCTTAGCTGTGAATTGATATGCAAAAAAGATATAGTTGTAGAACAAGTTTATCCTAACTATGAATTATTATGCAAAAAGGGAAGAAGACAACTTTGAAGGTACATTGCTTATATTAGGAGTCCTAACCCTAATCTGAACCTAACCGTAATTCTAATCATTCCCTTGGCATTATCCTAACTCTAATCTAACCCTAACAAATCCTAATCCAATTCAACCATAACCCTAACTCCATGAAGGCCCATTACCTTTTTTGACAATTACTTGACAACGGAATTATTTGACGTGACACCGGACAGCTTGTTTTCAGGTTGCATGCCAGCCAACGGGGATATTTGTATTTTTCCCGATAGGGAAAACCTATTGCTTTTGCTGCTATGTTCTTCTTCTATTCTGTTTCTTCTTCTTATAGATTTAGAGTGACAGCTCCATTAATGGAGAAAGTTGTTTGAGTTTACTTTCCTTAGATAATGCCCATATTACATCTCTGTGGGACCGCGTGGCACGATCGGGAGCGCGTTGGTCACTCAGGCCCGAGAGGTCCCGGGTTCAAATCCGCTTGCCGTGTCACCGATCTTGTGCCCTTGGGAAAGGCACTTTACACGACTTTCCTCACCTAACTCAGGTGTAAATGAGTACATAGCTTCGGCTAGTGGCAGTGACAGGCCTTTGTTGTGGTGACAGGCCATAGGGGCATGTTCGGGCATGACGCACCCGCCATGACACACGAGTCAGGGGTAGGAGGAACCCCTTACATCCTTGGTCGGAAGTCCTCCTAGGAGACGGAAACTCCAAATAACAAACCTGCATCTGCTGGGGCCGTCTTACACGTTGCAAACAATTGCCCCTGTAGGACTTAGTGCGCCAGTGGACGAGAGGGTGGTGGAGAAGGAAGTGCACACCCCTCCTTCACCTTAAAAAGTGCAGGCCAGGCAGACGGGTCGCCTTAAACCCACCCTGTCTGCCTACCATTGTCTTCCGAGACAGACGGATGCCAAAAACAAAAACATCTCACAAAAGAAACTGATTTGGTCAGGACTATTGAAAAGATTCACAAAACATATTTATCATCGCAGGAATTCAATAAATGAATCCAGTTGCATAGATTATCTGGTACCTGTTATGGTCTGGGGCCTTAGTTTCGTCTCTTTTTTACCCGCACACAATGCTGTAGTGCGAGACTCATGATGTAGTATTGTGTGCGAGGACCTTGACAAAGTACTACGGAGAAAACATTCTGTATGTTCTGGAAAACATTGCATGTCTAGTTCTTATCTCCCATAATACAGTGATGTGTAATACTCGTGCCGTTCTGGCCCGGTGATTGGTTGATTGGAGAGGGGAAACAACCGATAAGACTCTACGGCTAAAGGGGAGGGTGACAGATAATTTGTGTGTAATAGATTAGCACACCGTTAGGTAATAGTGTGGTCAAAACCTGGCTTTATTTCAGGGGGATTTGATTTCTCGGAAACGAGTAAAAAGAGCGTTCATGGTAATTGATATTACGTTCGCGACAACGCTACAGTCACATACTTAATAGGAATGAAATCGAAAAATTTAAACATGGCCATTGTTTATCTTAAATGACAACAATTCCTATGTATTGCACGTTAAAGGCATTCTGATGCAGTTAGATCTACGTAAAAGCTTGTGTTTTCAATTACAGTCCCTGGAAATTATAGGGTAGATAGCCGGAGATTTGGATAAGACTTAGTGAAGACTACACGTCAGGTAATGGGTACAGCACTTTGGCGTATCTCTATCTGACAGACGTACTTCAAACAGTCACAGTTTATAATCACATTGTTTAGGTCAGCGGCATATCCCCGTACGGGTCGGATATGATTACATACTGTAGTACATAAAGTAGCTGTGACAAAGGTGGCATTCATTTACATCAGTAACGATCGACTCGGTGCAAATTTACGTTCTTATAATACAACGTGTCAGGTTTATTTTCCGCATATCATAATGTCGAAATGTAAAGCGCAGAGTAGCCTGTGTTCATTTTTTTAACAATATTACGTATACAAAAAAATGTACATTCCCAAGTACCGTTTTTTTAAATGGCTTTAGCATATTATCACTTATTGACTGCAATAGATAATTAAGGTTATGTTCATTTGATTATGTGGGTGTTGTCCTAGTGTGATGAAAATAAATGTTTGACAAAAAAAGTGTGATTTTTTTTACAGTATTTAACGTTAATTATAAGTGGATACGTATCAATTAGTCGTCACCGTTAGAAAAGTAAGTGTGCGGAGTATATATTATGTAACTATATATATTCAACATTCTATCAACAATAATCATTAAATAGGCACAATTCAGACAGTGTCCTACATAGCCGTTACTTGTAACATGCCCATTAAAAATTACATTATTACTGAAGTAAAAAGGATCTTTAGTACATATCCTTTCCAAATATGGGAAAATGCATTGCGTGAGATATCTGAAATAGAACTAGAAAAGCAACATTTTTGAAAAAAATGCAGGATGTTTGCGAAGGAAAAAGAGAGGAAAAATTGCAAGAAAAGATACAACAAGAAAGACGAGGCATTGGTGAGCCCCACTCCACACACGGACCGTCTGTGGTCTACGGTCGGTAGCGACCCACACGTCTTTTGTAAAAAATAAAAAATAAAAAAGGCGTGTAAAACGAACGATGCCCTGTTATCAAGATGAATACGTTGTAAATACAAGATACATGTCTAAAATGGAGAATAAAAAAACTCCCCCGCGGGATTCGATCCTGCGCCCTCCAGTGTATGGTGCTGTTTGACTCCCCACTATGCCACGTTGCATTACGGAACTTTTAGCGGATTTTTAACCTTATTGCCTTAGACTGCACAATTCGGACAGGCAGGTTTCAGTCCTGTGCGTTCATTGGTTCATTCGACGATAAGCCTACAGTTTCAGCCAATTAAAAAGCTGCATTTAACTTTGTCATCTGTGTTTTCATTGGATCCCGGTTTGAGCAAGCGTTTTTTTTTTATACGTTCACATGTGACGTGTCTTCGCGAAAAGCCCTTTCTGGCCAATCAAAAAGCTGGAAACGTAAAGAGCATGGTTGAGCCCGAGCTTTTCCTGCGTTTTGGAAGAAGACCTGAGGAAAAACAATATGTTTGCTGCTTACGCAAACATAATTATAGAGAGGCTGTGTTTAACTTATATTCCATGTATTCTCTCTTCTCAAACCATGCCTATGCAAATTTGTAGAGTCCACCCATAACAATGCACATTTCAGACAACATGATATAACGTTACCTGCAAGTTTCTTGTGAGTTGTAAAATTTATTATATCTGATCGTATATTAATATATTGTTACATCATGTACATGTTATATCTGTTTTCTAAACTTAAACAGGTATATAATATAATCTTAGCGACTCGGAACGCCATAAAACGTGCTGTAAAACCTTCATTCCAACGCCAGAAGAAAATATTTGATGTTCATGCTTTTCAAAAATATACATGTAACGTTACACTTACTTGCAATAGTTTGTAAAGGAAGACGAACGAAACAGATTTACATGATTTCAGCTTTACTCTATTGAAGAAACTCCCATTATTCGTCCATGAAAATATGGTCATCCGTTCGGCGTATCGTATTCATTTGGACTATATCAGATTGAAATCACAATAAATGTCACAGTACGTTGTATCAAGCGTAAAGCTGTAGCTTATCCAATAATAGATGATGTCACATTTCGCTTTTCATCCCCACAATGTTCCGTTCCCATATTCACGAACCCCAGCTGTGCTGGAAACTCCAATAATGGTTCAATAGGGGCTGATGTTGTCGTAAAACTAGCCGTAAATTCGCCTTCAGCGCTGTAGGGTCCTTTTGTTATGTACTCCCGACTGTATCCCCCCTTCTACCATATGGTACGGTAATTGCATTTTACCGGAAGGTTACTTGGAGTCGGTTATTATTAAGTTGCCAAATTTATTATGATGACTTTGTTAAGGAATGAATAAATCTGGACTTTGCAGTGAACTGTTGACATGGGGGCAATGTCCGTGTCACGACAAGGTCTCGTCTGGACACGAAATCACGCCAAACGACCGCGTCATTATTTAGAAGTGCTACAACCGAAATGTGGAAAAATCAATGCTCATTTGCCGTTAGTCTTGATATATGCCCTTTGGGATCCAATATCAAGACAAATAAGATTTCTGACAGCAGAAGTGAGGACGAATGAGAATATAGCATGTTTGAAACTTTGAAACTTTAACCGCGTAAAGCAGGGGCGTTTGTCGTTTACAATCCTGAAATATATATTGATGAGGTACGCCAAAATAGTTACTCAAGCAACTGGATATGGTTTTGAAACGGTCAGACGTTTCGGAAAGAATCCACTTTCCTTCGTCAGTGACACTGAAGTGATCTGCAAGAAACAGGTCTTTTATACTCTAACTATGAATGAAGACAATTTCAGATGTCCAATAGGAAAGGTTGTAAGACAATTCAGACTGAAGACAATTTGGATTCCAAAGAAAACAAAGCTAAGCCAAAGTCAAGCTGACGACAATTTGAATTTCAAAGGATATCAAGGCTAAGACGCAGTTAATGCAAATGAGTCAATTAGCTCCTGTTGTTTTAGTTACAGGAGCTAAAATGCTATATTGATGAGGTGTTTAGTGTTAGGAGGTGATCAAAGGTCCTGCATGTTTTAAGCAATTAATGCTCATTTTCCACATCATGACAAATGGATACAATGGTTAGAACGATTGAATTTTCCCCACGTACGTACAATGTATGTCTTCTGAAGCTTTGCAGTAAACGTTTAGAATGCGCTATGCTCTGAGCTACTTTTAAGCTAATTGCAATTTCCTGACGTATTAATGATAATGCGAACTCCAAATAGCATGCATTTACTGTTACACTACGTTATCTTGAGTTTTGGATCATAACTTATTTGCGATTTAATTCTACGTACTGTACCTATAGACGTTTATTTCTTTTAATTGACCTTTGATTTTATTTTGATTATTTGTGTAATGTTTGGTTATATACTTTGTATAAGTTTTCCCACGGAAGCACTGAAGCACACCATTGGGCCTTATGTGTATCTTGATTAGATAAAGACAATGAAACTGAATATGTAAATAACGTCTACTTTATCAGCACCAAGGTTAGGTTTAGTGGTTAGGAATGGAGTAAGGTAGGGTTTCTTCAATGGCATCCTGACTCAAATGTCAGATCGAAAATTCTATACTATTTGCCAGCGGGTGACCCCTAGAAAGGCTAGGGCTAGCAGCGTTTTGCTGGGATGGGTAGGGTAACCGGAAAGAGTTATACCGGCGAAGTTAGACCTGTACTTTTGCAGGATCAAATTGTCATACTTACGCCATAATTTAAATGCAAATCCAAATCTACCTTGCAATTTTCAGCAGCACCCGCTCATCACTGCAGGAAGTATCTGCGTCGTAGTGACGTCAGTGCACACACATCATAAGCTATTTAGTTTGAAAATAGGTACAATTGTGTCAATTAGTCAGGTCTATACAATTTGTTACAAGCGCTATCAAGAGTACTCGTTTTGATTATAAAACAAAATATTTCTGGGTAATATATGGGACACACGTGTGGTCATTGATCAACGAAATATTTCAGAAGAGACTGGGATATTCTGCATTTTTTTCGGAATATTGGTTTCCTAGCTTGTACTGCCTAATCATGGCATTTTAAAGTTATATTTGGAGTGCGGAGATGTATTTGAATGGGCCAAATTTGCATAAAACTATTGCACTTTCTTAGAAAGGCTCTGCTTTGCCTGGCTGAGGCTTCCACTTCCGTCCTTGTGGCCTATATCCAGCTACCAGCCAATCAGAGAAGCACTTTACTAATACAAGTATATTTCTTTAAGTAAAGCCGGCTCTTGATTGGATGACAACCTGTTCGAGGCCACTCCTTTAAAAGTGTAAACCTCAGCAAGATTAACCAGAGCCTTTCCCAAGTTATACTGCGAGCATACGAAGTATCCCACCACCGGTTACTTCACGGAGGTTTGTATCCTACGGACTCTTGTTAGATGTTTTCACTCAAAGATTCCATAAATGTCTGAGAGGTTAATGGCCGGTGCTGAACACCCCGTCTGGTGTTGGTGATAAATCCGGCCCCAGGAAGGACCAATTACTTTGCTTCCATGAAAGTTACAACTCATGTACTAATGCATTACTCCTATCAATAACGAAACGGAACCTCGCAAAACCTGTTTGTCGCTGTAAAATTCATTTTCTTTGGGGTAGTTAGGCCTGGGAAAAAGACACTCTGGTTTAGTCCTGATAAGATAGGTTTGGTATGTAGGGATTCTCTTTAGCTTATTTATGAATATTTTTTTTGTGTGTGTGTGTGTGGGGGGGGGGGGGTATTCGGCCGAACTGATGCAATAAAATAAATACATTTTAGTAATACTGAAATGACATGTAGTTTGATAACCCGAACAAAGAAGGACAATGTTAGCTACAGATTCTGACATCAACTGTTCAAAGCCCTGATTTGCTAACAGCACGTAATATGTTTTGAAATACATTACTAAGATGTCAGACCGAAATGTTATGTCCCTTGTCAGCGACCGACCAAAAAGGTAAGGGCATTCTTTCATTATGACTTATGCCACTCAGGTATCACATAAATGTTTAATTTCTTTCTAAATATTGGCTTCCTATATATCTCGTGATCTTAGCTGGTAGCATTCTTATCTAATCTATTTCGCATTCCATTTTCTGCTCGCCTTATCGGATTGTCTATCATAAAAGTCTAATGAAATGTAAAGGCGGGGTGAAACTCATCAACGTGAGACTATATGGGCCGTCAGCCAAGCAAAAAGCCATTCAACCACCCTCGGGCATGTTCTTAGAGCTAACTAATGACGTGGTTGAACATGTGTGAAACATGTCAGAAGCTTGGAGACACTTAGATACACAGATATTCGTAAATGTTGAGACGGTCTTCACCAGGCGACATGCTGGCGGCTTAACTGATGACAAGAAATATCATTGCCTCGACCATGATTACCTCCATGAAAAATGGAAATATTGTTTTCGGTCTGGTTGTGTGTGTTTGTGTGTATGTATGTGTGTGTGTGTGTGTGTGTGTACGTGTGTTTGTGTGTGTATGTGTGTGTGTGCGTGTGTGTGTGTGTGTGTGTGTGTGTGTGTGTGTGTGTGTGTCTGTTTCTCTAGTTAAGTTTCAGGACATCTGTAGTCAGCATAACTATACATTCAACCTCTAAATGGATTGTAATCATATTTGGTGTGTTGGGAAGACAAGGTCAATTGGGGCCACCTGGTGTGTGACCTTGTTACTGCTACAGAACTTTCAGTTTACGTATCTTTTGTCCTGGAAATGATATGGTCTTAAGGGGTAGATACACTGTAGCTGTTGGTGTAAGAACGGGTTTAAGTTTTTGTCCCCCAGCAGCGTCTTCTATATACGGGCTAGGTAAGATAGATACCTCTATTGAGGTTTAAATATTTTTAATAATTTCTCTATGTAAAGAAAACACTGAGTTATTCAAGTAAAACTCGAGCTAAGAGATAAGCTAGCTGTAAGAAAGAACCTCATACATGCATCTTTGACACAAGTTTTCCTTTGTATCCATACGCATGCGCACAGGACTCAACAACTAGCATTTGTTCTTGCGTTAACTAAACTACAGAACTGAAAAAAAAATTGACCAACGCAGGAAAGTTAACACCACACACGGTTCTTCTAGATTTTCATATTGGTCCAAAATTTTCAATGAAGAGAATGATCTTTATGGACGGCGACACTATAAAGTTAACGTATTCCACTTTTGAGCCTTCCACTACTGAGCAACTCTGACGTCTGCCCAATTCCTGTATATTCCATCCAAGGTCATATTCTCAGGTCATCTGGGTCATATGTAGATTCCAGTCGACACCTCAGGCGCCCCTTGCAAATGTCACCTGCTTCTTCCATTAGCTAAATGTAAGTTAAAAAATCTAGGTCTGATCTTTCACGTTTTCGTGGTTCGACACATGAAAAGGGCGGTTATGTATGTACACCGAAAGCTACTTGAACGTAAATGTCAGCTAGCTTCTTCTCTCAAAATGAACTGCATGGCAGCCCGGGTGCGCGATCTTATGCACTAATATGGGTTGCAGAAATTGGAAAAATCTGATTCAGTTGCATGTGTTACTGATATCATGCGTCTAACATTCATTGATGCACCACTCTGTGTTGCTCTGTAGATCTCCCCAATCAACCACAGAATGCTATGAGCACTGGGTGCCTCTGTTCATTTTGTATGTTTCATCAGTCTGTGTCATTACATTGATAGCAATTTAGAACATGGGGAGAACACTTGAATGGGCTCCTAAATCGACCTGTCCCAGACGTACCACTAGCACTACAGGTTCAGAAGCTACCTATCAACACAGGAAACCTACAGATTGGGAAATCCATCATGTATCTGAGGAACGAAAGTCAGTAAGACCAGATGGCATACAAGCAGAGGCCGTCATAGCAGTAGTTGAATCAGTCAACATGCTGCACAAAAATACATTTTTATTTTAAGTAATATGTTGTTTTTCTAAGTTCTAAAGAAAAGTTAATACACAATTGAAATGGACCAAAACACGATTCGTTTTTAATTTTTTGTTGTTGGATGACTTCAGTCAAAATCTAAGAAAATAAACGAAAAGAAAAACAAATACCTACGGAACGGTTCTATTTTTCCAGCACTGTTACCGGAATATATAACATATTTGCTAGGCCGTACCCCACTCCTCCCCCAGTCCCAGGGTGGTAGGAATGGATGGCAGGCCCCTCCAGCAGTTCGGCCTGTTGACCCCCTAATGGCGCACTTCCTCGCCTACCCATGACAGGTAATCAGTGGAGACGGCGAGTACATCTGTTTATCCATGCTTCAGTAGGAAACATCACACTTAACTCCCGAGGTGGGAGACATGATGTGGAGAATAGTGGGTGGAGCACGCTGGGGCTGCCAAATTAAGTGTCTTGTTTTCGCATCATCGGGCAAGGCCAGATTTGCGGATGAACATTGCCTAAGTTTTGACCGTATGACTGTGCTTTTTGTATATTAAGTGTGTGGGGAGGTTAAGGTTCAATTTCGGCCTACTGGTGGCCGACACTGGTACTGCAGGAGGACTTCCGGTTTGGTATCATTTAGCTCTTTGCAGGATAACTGACCAAGGCAACGACGGATCTTCATGGTATTTGGCATGCAGTAAGCGTAGACAAATACACAATGAGATTCAAATGATGCAATCTTGGGCTTAGTTTGCACGATAAACTTGGAAACTCTGGGTTCACTATAACCCCCATTAATACAGTTCATCTCTCAATGACCTACACACCACAGCTACTGCTGAATTCCTCCGGTTCCATTCCCAACCTCTTGAAGATTCCTTCCAGGCATTCGAAACCTTTCCAAGATATTCCAACGACTCCCAATTTTCAAACGTTTGAAACTTTCCTGAGCCAGTACCTTACCCCAAATTAGGAACTCTTGATCAACTTCAGCAGCTCACGACTAACTGCCAATCGCCATCTGAGGATGGTCATGTTCCACGTACAGCATCTAGAGCGTTAACACAGCGATCCCATCACTGGTATTACCATATAGGCACAATGCAGCCGCCAGTTATTAAACGTTTTTGTTTTATAGTCCTATTTTTATTTCTTTGACGTGTCTGAAGAATGTGAACGTTACAATAGGCAATGAAGATTTTTTACAGTGTCTACAGGAAAGAAAACTGGTAGCGACAAATATGGATGATGATTTCTTTCTCTTCATTGGAACACCCCGTCCTAGTGCTTTATTACATTCGGATAAGAATGACTGGGGTGAAATGTCGGGGACTCTGTTCATGTATCAATGTCAGCCCATTGCATCGATTCCTGTATGAAACTGTCGATCATTCTCTTTACTTCCAACCGACCTGAGTACACATTAGTAATGTTAGCCGTCTGCTTAACCGTTTTAGGCGCCATACCTAAGTCTGGGTTAACAGGATATGCTAAAATATCTTGTACTGTAATTTGTCTAAGGTTAGGTTATTACTTATTACAGGTTTTCGATAGCAAAATCTGTTTTGTTTTGGTTGGCGTTCTTGTGCGCTGTCATGATGTTATGTTTCATGTGTCTTACAACGCATCAATCCGAACTACATGTATGTACGGTAATGATATACTGTTGTTGTCCAGACCTGTTTGGATGGCCAGGAAGGGGTCAGGCGACTGAAGCCGCTCCACGTGCGGGACCAGCCGTGCTTTAGGAAGGACAGTCCGGCCCTGGTTGATCTGTGCCACGGCGTACAGGAACGCCTCCTCGTCTAACGTGCTCCCGTTTGATTCAAACACTGCGCCTGGAACAGTCAAGACGAGGTTTAGCATGATGAAGTCGTATGTTTTTGTAATGCATATAACAGGCGGCATTATGTATCCGGGACGATAGTCTAAATCCGGAAAACTTTACATCCTGAAGCTTTTACTTTTTTTTAGCAATTACTTAATACATTTTATTCTAACACAATATACAGTTTTCACAAATTTTGTGTAAGGGTCCCGGAATTCTGTCTAAGATTCACAAAATTCTGCAATACTGTCTACGTTTGGTCAGGTAATCCTTTTCACTTACACAGGTCACGATGTTGACAGTACAATGACCACTTGGACTATGGTACTGTTGCATTAGTCATGCAAATTAGGACTTAATCTGCATAAATGGTATCTGTCAAAGTTCCATCTGCCATATACTTCATATATTACATGTATTTAAGTCTTGCAATTGAAAACACTGCAAAACTGGCTTACATATATCACAAGTACGTAATCCACACAAGTTACCACAAAAGCACACATATACACACCACATACACACACACACACAAACACTCACACACGCATACTTACATAATTACTTACATACATAACGTTACACACATAACGTTAACATACACAGAACGATCGTACTAGATAAATCGTAGGAGAAAGCAGTTACATTTATCGCTGAGCATCGTGCGATATCAATTTCGTTTCACCAAGTTGCACAATTGTCTTCATGCTGTATATCTTTTAATTAATCTGCTGAGTCCTACAAGATTCTATCCTGGGCTGACCTCCTATAACCCTTGCTGGGGACAGGCCTCTGCTCTCCGAGTTGGAGTCATCATAATCAAGCTCTCCTCTTGGTAAAGTCGAACACAAGGTCTGAGGTCTGATCTAATTTACCCACGTTTTTATAGTCTTCTGCCTCACCAGGCAGTGAAAATGCTGCCGTCGTGCCAACTCAGCGTCTGTAACTACCAAGAACAAATCAGCCTGATTGCGAAGAGCCCGTCTACAATTGATTGACGGCGCGGGAACGCTGAACCGCTCAGGCACGCCAAATCGAATTACCCGATGATGACAAACGGGGGAAGCAATCGTCTACTCGGGGAACAGTCGACGGGAGTAGATACAAGTATCTCCAGTAGGCCCAAGAGACATTGTAGGGCTGTATAACTGCTGTAAAACTTGTAATACCTAGCGGCACATAGGCAGCACGTTTCCTTGCCCTTTTTGTGCAAAGTCTACACTGTTTTTACAGAGATGAGTTGGAGACTTTTTCCCTTTAATGTTCTGGAGGCCCGCAGCGACCATGGCCCTTATTTTAGCTCCCTTCCCCGGATTTGAAACGGGGTCTCACAGTTACTTATCAATGAGCTACCGAGACATCTCTGTCGTATGGCCGTAGGGTTGGATAAACCCGTACCCCATTACTGGAGAAGCCTTTGATGGATCGTGATGGTATTTGGTAGGTGGGTGGGAGTCAGGAAAATGGAGGTCAAGTTTGATAATGGGCCACCTGTCGACTTTATAAGGTACTGCAGTGGAACTCCCATTTTTTTTATCGCGTTTTTAGACACGCTGTATTAAAGACGTGATTTTTAAGTGGTAGGTAGCTCTTGACGCAGAGCATAAAGCATTATATGAGAAACTCTAGTTTAGTCTAAGGTAACGTTTCTGAGACTTACTATTACTATTACAATACGTTTCTGGGAATTACAAAATACTAAATTTGTTTTGTTTCAAACTGTGCCTGAGCCAACATAATGCCATTGCGCAGTTCATACGTATACGGACTTCAATACGTACGCGCACGCGTGTGAGAGGAGACTAAGCTATTATTACGATGCATGTCACATCCTATTGGGTCTAGACGTCCAAGCATCATTTTGACTAACATGAGCTCCGTAACAGCGGACTTCATGATTACCAAACAACTTTTGTGGTATCGCCACCACGCACATGGTCAATAAAAGGAAACGATATAAAACATACATACAATATACATCAAGTCCAGTCAAGATCGCTCTATTATACTTGTTACTAATCATATCATTGTGGGCCAAAGATTGTTGATACTACCAGTGGGAATCATACGCAAATATAATGTTATCTTGGTTTTGCTTAAAAATGTTGCCTCGATAGCTTCAAATGATGTCCCTGCAGCTCAATGGTTGCCTCGGAGTTGAGTTCCTGGTCTCAATAAGTAGGTAAGCGGGAAACCTTGGTTGGATTGAGAAGAAGGGTATCCTATTTGCCTTTAAATTTCGGAAAGGACATAAAATGGGGTTCCCGCGGTCGAGGAGCTGCCTCGAGTAATTTACAACAGACTCCTTACTCCGATGGGTACCTACTGCCCTACTCACAAGGGGAATAAATAAATATGTACCTTTGAACAATTTACACCCTACACTATAGAACCGTGCCGTGCTGATGGTGCTGATATCGTGCCGTGTAATACCGCAATCTGATCAGTAGTGCGAGATAAGACTGCTTGTCTCAAACTTACGCACATCCGTTACACACGCAGGGCTTAGGAATAATAATGTTGTGTTTCCAAATACAGTTCTCAAAAATTAAGGCTAGTAGGTAAGGACTTTGTTCTTTTTTACTATCATTTTTAAGGTTTCGGTCGTAGCGCTAGATTTTACCATTCTATTTTAGCAACGTCAAACTGACATACATCAGGCACTGGTCTTTTCAAAATCATATAGTAACTAAAAAGGCAACAAATTTGCAAAAAGGCAGAATATCAATGTAATATTTTCTCAAGATACTTGTAAACACTACCATACCAATACAATTGATCTATTGTGTGCGAGTGACTAATGTTCATGTCTACAATATAAAGCTACAACGCCTACCCAGCTCTAAGCTCTGATCAGCTCCCGACAGAAGAAGAAGAAATAAATTGAAAGCTCCAGTAAACACAAAATGTAGTTTGTCGCTATCGAGGGAAACATAATTGTACAGATATACATTATACAAGTGAAAGCATGTTGTTAAACTGAGCAAAGAAGCAAATGTTTTACTACATATTACTATAATAAACATTCAAATCCTCACTCATTCTGTGTGAAAGCTCATTCTGTTCATTTGTGCATCTTCTACGACACGCACTCTGACCTCTCTACTACATTTCATCTATTATTTTTGTCAGCTTTCGCTAAGTACACACATACTTGTTATAAGTTTTGGATATTGTTAAGTAATTGTCATTTAAGTTGTAATAGTATGCATTTGTAGTGATTACGTATGCAATTGTATTGTCTTGGGGATGATATAAAGAACTGTAAAAAGAATAGTATACACATGATGTTTAACTCTGAAGTTTCCTTCTGAGAATATACATAAGCATAACACCATCACCTTCGGTCAGAAAAGTGATATAGGTTGATTCCTCACCATAAAAAGTTCAACCATTCTAAATTGGTATCCTCTTGAATTATAGTCGATTAAAGGATTACAAATACGGCAAGTGCCCTATTTTTGGCGTACATGGAATGAAGGGGAATTACAGCCATAATGAAGTATACGTGCCGATGTTGTAGGTACGGATGGGTTTCATTCCGTGCGACAGCGGCGATGAAATGGCGTGAACATCATCACAGGTCAATTGAACAATAGATCTTCAACAAAAGCGGCAATGCCTTCTCTGTGGTTCAGAACTAACTCACGCAAGCTGGATGAAGCGTTACAGCAACGGGGTCAGATAGAACGGGACCAATGTCACAGCGAGTTCACACCTCCATTGATTTCGCCCCCAGGGACGAAATTACGGGGGGGGGGGTATTGCTGGGACACCGGTTCTCAGTCAACATTAACATCTGCTAAAGTGATGAACAACCAAGAGGCAATCAAAATATCTAGCATTTTCATGTGGATGTTATGGATTCACATGAATTTATACAGCCGAGATTCCAATTTGAACAAAGCGCTTCTAACACTTCACTTTACTCTCACAGTCTAAACTGACTGTAGCAGAAGTAACCACCAAGTGATGATATTCATTATGAGGTGGCGAGTTTCTATGTTACGATGTTTCCTATATAGTATATCTCAAATTGTACGCACCGATTGGAACGTCCACCATGTGATCAGCCACCAAGAAGGTAGAAGTCGGCCGGACCGTCCAACCGATGACAAGAAACGCTACCATCGGGAGACAACACCGTCTGACACCGCCTGAACAGCCGCACAAGCCGGCATGGTGGCAACGCACTCCGCTGCATTTCAGCGACGACATCACGATGCCTGGAAATAAGTCCTCTTCTCTCCTTGCTATGGACAGACCCAGTGCTGCGATCGATTGCGAGGATTAATGCACACAGACGTTAGGCGTCGTCTCACGGTGCTGTACATTGTACCTGCCGTATCCAGGGGACATTCCCACACGCCATATAGTGCTATGTAATCTACTAGCTATGAGCTATGCCCTAGGCTTATATGCATCAGCTCTGTCTACATAACCACGTAATGCTGTAATCTCAATTTCAACTACTTACTTCCGAAGACCATTGAGTTCCCTTCAGTGTCATGCATCAGAGACAATTCCGCGGGTTAATGGTACCTTAATGGTTAATTACAGCTTCATGAATATATATTTTGAGATTTTAGAGGCCCTGGACTCAAGCTGAACTTTCGCACACAGCCTAATCAGTGGTGGTGAATTATTTACTGTTTGAGGGGATCATTTGGACAGAATGTGTTTGATTATTCAGAGACCAGCGTGATGATTCTAGTGGCAATTTTGAGCAAACCCACTCGTCAATAGGCATTCGAAATCGGTGATTTGAGTGCAAAGAATATCCTTTTCGTACATATGCCCACTGAGGCCATGTTAATTCGATTTCATAAATGGCATCATCGATCTGGGCCAAAACTGATGCGAGAGTGAAAATAAAACAAAATGTTAGCTTTAATCTAGAATATAAGTGGTCATGAAGCTAGGTTGAAATGACTAAGCACACAGAATGTGGTGTACCGAACAATTTCTCATTTTTTGGGGTACTTTTATACCTTCTTACTCAATATGGAATTGACATCATGGCCGAAAACTTTTTAAACGGACGAAAATTGATGTGCACATGGATGTATTTCGTATAAGTAAAGTTCGAGTTCTTATAATGTTGCGATAACAATTCGTCAGAAAAGCATTTATGTCAGACAACCGCCATTTTATCATGGAAAATATCTGGGTGAGGTTGATTACGTCAGCAATAATAACAAACTTGTAAACTCATGCCCGAGGGCTAATTGCAAGGGAACAAACAGATAAATAACGTATGTAACGTTAACGTTATTTTTTACACTGTTTTTACACTGAACAATACGGAACAGACGATTTATAAGAGAGAAAGAAATTTCAAGGAATTCCTCATGTTACTCCCTGGTATATGCGGGTGATTTTGTTTGATTTATGTATCTATAAGTGATCGATTTTTAATATGTTTTGTATTCACATGCTGTTAGCGTGTTTGTGACCAGTCTACCCTTCTGGTATTGCTACAGTACCCAAGTAAACCGCTACGGGGCAAAGGTTCACATTTTGCCCCTACTACTTTCATAGTTAGAGACCTAATATCAAACTTCATGATATATAGTCCACCCATGGATACATGAGACAAAAACACTACCTTTGTAGCGTACAGGGAACGAATACAAAATGAGCTGCACATTTTACGTGGAAAAGATGATCACATTCCGTATACTAATAACTAGTACCTCTGCACGGAAAGGGATTACCTAGTATTAACATCAATATGACCCTAAAAGTGAAGCTATATTGATTTTTCAGAAATTACAGATAACCAGGTTCGATCTTCACGTCGTATTCAAGCTTGGCGTTTCTGCATCAATTTCCAACCTTTGGGCTTTGCGTAGTTTCTTGGAAGCAAAGGATAATAGTAAGATGTAGATATCTATATCGGCCTGATTTATATTAAAGAGGTGGCGAATCGAAAGTGGTGACCGTCCATATAAAGTTGTTGTGCGGTGGCCGTCTAAGATTGCACCACATCTACAATGATGTTGGATGGGGGAGGGTGCGCCCTTGTGTATAAATCGCGCGCTATTTTCTATATAGAGGGCACGATTTATTGTATAATTTACTATGGTCGGACTCGGTACTACACATGGGACCACTATACCGCCTCCGTCAGTAGTATCGTGTATGGTTTTCAATGAATAATATAATGCAAGTAAGGTCTTTATGATTACATATGTTGGCAACGACGAGTACCATGCTTTTAGTCCCATCATACTCTGGTTATTTCCTGTGATTCCAAGTTGAGATCTTCTGCAAGTAAGCAAGTAAGATCCTAAATTACATACATACATTGTATTGTTAGTTGATTTGCTCATCTCGTCAATCCAAATAACAAAAGTTGACAGTCTTATCCCAGTAGGATACGGCAAGCTTTCCAGATAATTTATGCAAATGGTGTTCTTATCCGCATAATTTATATTCAGGTATCTTCCAAATGTCACATGTGAACTTCCTGTGATTTAACACTATGGAATTGTAGAATTTCCTCATCATTATGCAAGCTCGTTTCCTTCATTTGCATAATGTACATCTATCAATGTTATTCTCTTACTCGATTGCATATGTCACAGGATCAAATAGTTCTATCGCGGAACAGAGCAGTTTTATCAAATTTCCTCATTGGACATGTAATAGATTGTGATTTGCATAATTAACGTTACCTTATATGCTATTTCTAGTAATAAAACTATGACGAATGAACATTAAAAAGTCAATCATTTCCAGATCTCATAAAAACCTACCCTGCGTTCAAACAATTTGGCTGGCGTTTATTATTCATATTGTCGTTCGGACTAGTAGCGCGATTAGTCAAGCACTTAGTCAGCATTAACAATATCCCCCCACATACAAAATATCTGGATACAACCCATCCAGGCCGTACGAGATTTCTGATGTTCATCCACATTTACTTATTACTTCTTACATAGAAACATACACAAGTGCACATAAATGCTACCGGAAATATACCTTCTAGGCTTCTAGCGAAGGTAATAATAACGGAAAACTCCTATAAAGTCATCAGGGGCATGTACACCACTGAGTACACGGTCGTACCGTGTCAGTTCGTGTCAATGAGGCTCCCTAGCGACTTTATCATTCTTGCAGCTACCTTTTTCTGCAATAATCACGGTCTAGGAGATCTGCGGATTTGAGACTGATTTCAGTGTTGTAGGTGGTGGAAAATGGCTGAGGAGTATTCGTTAGCGCAATTATCTATCTGCAATCATTATGTCTTTCGTGATCGTTTGTGCTTTTAGCAGCCGGCTGGTCTCGCCGATATACTGTAAATGCATTTAAGTTCGCGGGGATTTAATTTCGCGGTAGCGGGAAAATGGACTTTTCGCGGTGGTTTTAATTTCGCGGTAGCACCATGCACTGTAGTCTCTTACTGTTATGGAAAAATGTTCGCGGTGGTTTTAAATTCGCGGTTAAGCGGCCGCCGCGAAAACCGCGAATATTAATCCACCGCGAACATTTTTCCATTTACAGTATATGGGTTCCTTACAATGGCTTCCGCGGGCGTGCGGTCTTTTGGACGAACCTGAAGTACGTTTTAAGTTCCTGGTACTCCTATAAGGAGCTTGGACGTTTCTGCTGGTCAGATTCATCACAGAAGGAATCACCTTACCAAGGAGGTAAACTGGCCTCCGAAATCATATCCAGCCGCTCAGTTCCCTCAGTCGGGGTCCTTGCTATTTGGCGCATTTAATCATTATATGACATCGACTACCGTCAAGTTGGATGACCTTTGACATACTAATGCTAGGGATGTTCCATTAACATAAAGGGGAAATGGTCCCCTGGATCCCCTTTGACCATGATACCATAATGACATGACAAATGTACAATCCCCAGCACCACCAAGATGGCAGACGACCATGTTCAAAGCTCCGGTCGAATGCAGGCCTACAGCGATGCCATCTTTTCAATCGTGGCAACCATCATGGTAAGAATATCAGTGTGTAATAAGGTTAAACATGCTCCTTTCTTCTATTTCGTTGCCCCTGTCTTCGGGGCGTGATGTGAGCTGATGGTTAAGAAAGGGCGCCAATTGCAACCCGGAAGTACATGCATAAAAACATGATGTACAGTTAAAAATTGGTAACGGTAACCATCTTTCCACAAGAAAAAGAAGAAGATGAAACAAAGAAAAGAACCAGCTACTTTTCCAAGACAGTCCTAGACTGAAATGCACATCTATTGAGCCATCACCTAGTAGAAGTCTGCCAACAGAATGTCATCCAGAACCGCGCGCGGTATCCTGAGCTTCGCCCAGCTGTGAAAAGAAAGGGGCCCATAATTAATTCGACCGTGAACGGGTCGGAGCCTACGTAAGTTAAGAAGAGAAAATCAACAGTTTTATGTTTTCTACAGATCCTGCCAGTAGCCCACACTGAGATACCAAAAGACAAGGTAAGGCGATGACATCATCATCTTGCGGGTGTTAGTCACAACACGTGTGTGGATCGTGATGTTAGTGACCGGATTTCTTTGGCGACGCCTCTGGGGTGGAGGCATTATTACAGTATCATAAATCACTTTGAAAATAGTTTTAAAAATAATATGAATGCATTCCCAGGGAATCGGTTTTGAGGTATTCTTCGGCTGTTTCTTCTTTGATAAGATCCATCGAGAAAAGTCCTTTGTTACTTTGTATCTCAAAGATTAATTGTTCACCATGATTTAATTCAATTTAATTTAATTCAATAACCCCTATAGCAGCAGCAAGCAAGAACTGGAAGTATGATTCGTAAGGCTTGATGTTCAGTAACATCAGTCTGAGAAAGGTGTATGTTTTGTACAATCTCTTTGTTTGTTCAATGATGATAAGTAGGTGTTTTTACTGTTATTTTCAGGGTCATTTGGGTCATAAGCAATTTAACAAAGAGGATTAATGTTACGAGGATTAATGCTAAGCTTGTGGTAATTAACAAAATACAGTATCCCCTATCTGCAACTTTTATTAAAGCATAGCACCATTTCATCTGAACATAATAATCATTTTGTTTCTTACTTTTGACAGAACTTAAGGGAGGTTATCTTCTACCAGCTTCTACCCAAGATTCTCATCTACATTTTGTCATTCTTTGTGGTGGCCATATCATGGTCTGCACATGTTTGGTAAGTATGCTATATCTGAATGCTACGTGTGTATAGGTCCTTACCTAGTCTGTTCTTGTATCTCATCATCATCATCTTGTAAGTATATATTAATATATTCTTGGTGGTCCTTATAATATGTTATCAGTTAATTGGCTTGGTAATAGACAATGTACATGTACGTCACATTGCCGTTATTCCAGGTTGTTCCAGATCATACGACATGCGGATGATGTAACCACACTGCTCAATCTGCTCATCATGATGATCATCACATTTCTACCTTTTACTGTAAGTCATCATTAGGCAATGTTGACTTGATAATAAGTTGTTACAAAAAATGACTGAACGCACAGAGTAAAACAATAGATTATTTTAAAAAGTGCTATCGATCCAGTTCAGCTCACTGACAAGCTATTCTTCCATGCACTGTTTTTGACATTCCAAGCTGAGACAGATGATTATTAAATCATGCACCAGGGAAGTTCCACTAGCTCTTTTTGACAAGCACAATGAACTGTGCACCACGGCTTAACCCTCTGTCCTAAAGACAGACACTTTCCAGTAGCGTGCATGTTGGGTGTTTGACAACAGCTGTGATTCAAACTCATGTTTTGTTGGTCCATGCTATTATATGTACATAGCTAGAACTGTAAGAAGTTAAGTATATACAGAATCCAGTTACATTTGGGAAAGCATCTTTGTTGTTATGGCCCAATGTGACACGAGTCCAAGTTGTTCATTAAGCCCTGAGGGAGAAAGTTTCCAAAATGTCAGCAGAGTAAAAGGAATATCATGAAATGATTGATATGACTAATAATATTTGTTTCCTTTTTTTCAGTTTACATTAATGGGAACATTTCCTGAATTTGTCTTGGCCATTGTGCTGTTCAGTGTGTGTATCATTGTCCTGGGCCTGGTACAGGTGAGATAAAAGTGTATTTGGTACTTGTTTGACATAACCAGTAATTGAAACCACTTTAAAATGTGGCATACTAGTTTTGTGCTGTACTTAAGTACAAGCTGTTGAAGATTTGACCCACTCACACTTGGAATTCAGGACCTCAACCATTTTCAATAAGGCAGGATCTTAGATATTAATGATGATTGCATGAGGTGTAGCTCTCCTCAAAACATGCTTGCAAGCTCCAACATTTAACGTTCCTGACAGCTCCACTTAATTCAAGTGAGGAAATTTAAAGTGGCTTAATTCCAAAGGCACAACATTGGAGATTCCAAGAACCTTATGACTCAACAAAACCAAAAGAAGTTGAGTCAATCTGTTGCACATGCTTCCCCTGTTGAAATGTAAATATAATTGTGGTTGTCTTTCTCTGTACCAAAAATATTTACAGGCCTTAGTAGTGCTGCATGTGTTTCGCAACCCTCAAACCATGGAGGAGTCAATCAGGAACTCAGAGAACATGGTGAGTTGTCCCTGTCCCTGCATGTCACGAGCAGAGGTGTCATTGGCCCATTGTTTGATTTCTTACAAGATTTGTTTTCAGGAAAATCTACCCGTAAGGCCATGTTGATTTGAATATTATGATAATGGATGGCAGTTTTGGGGCTCCCAGAGGAGGCTCAGGGTGACTCAGAAATGAGAACTTGAAATCAAAATAACATTATGATGCCCTTGATAAGAGATTTGAGAAATTGAATTTGATGTGGCCTAGATAACTTTCAAAATGTAAGAATATGTTTTGCATTATCAATATATTTGTATGCAGTGATATGCAGAAGAAGAAGAAATAAAGATATTGTTAACTGGGTATATTGATTCCTTGAATATGAAAAATCCTCATAATAAAGCCTATCCTTGCCAGTCATAAAACTCCTGAATGTACCTTTTGTTTGCAGACTGCTGTGAGGAATGCACTTCTGCTACGTGTCCTGGTAAATGCCATCCTCTGTACATTTGCTGCTGTGTTTGCTCCTGTCACCTCTGTTATAGTAAGTCCAACATCTTTTTTCAATAACAAGATATATAAAAAAATTAACTTTTTCCTTTGTAACTGCTGTGGGTATGACCCTAAAGTTTGTATTTTTTCATCTTAAGTAATTAATTTTGTAAGTGAGATTTCTATTAACATCATTGATCTATTATTGATTATTCACTTCCAGATGCATGACATTGTTAATTTTGTATATGTGGGAAAGCTCTATCCTTTCACAGAATAGCATGCTAATACAGTAACTGTAGCATGCTGTTAAAGTCTTGATTGATGATACACAAATCCCTGAGGAATGACTTTGTGTTTGTTCCAGTCTTATGTGTTCCTGGTGATGATCCTGTTCAGCCCTAACATCGCTGTCCAGCTGTCCAAGCTCATCAGCAAATGCTCAGGTACATTTATTCTGTATTCTTTTTAGTCAGAATGTAATAGACATGTTACCAAACCGGTAGATTCCAGTTACTGGCATGCTTGTCATTAGTCAGCTTCTTTGCAAAGTCATTAATTTAAAAAAAAAAGTTTTATCATTCAGTTTGATTACTCTACAACTGTCACAATAATAAAAGCTATCAAGATCTTCACAACAATGTCTTGAAAATCTGTACATATGCAGAGATATAACTTTTTTTTTATTAAGTATCACATACAATGTACCTTGGGAATTACTGATGCTTCATTTTGGTACCACTTTCAGCTTTATTATATGTTTAGCTCTAACACTTACAATATGTTCTAGCTGGGGTTATCCTTGGATCCAAATTCCACTAAGAGCCACTGAATTTGATCTGATTGCCAAAACTCAAATATTGACTGTGTCACTGCTTTTATGCCATTGGGGACATACTTAATTCAAAGTGTTGATTTTGTAATAAAATGCTTAACTTCAACCTACAGGAGGAAGGTTCCAAATGTCTCAAGAAGTTGTCCGGAGGGGGAAATCTTACGAGATGGAAGTCAATAAGGAAAGAGTGGAATGTAAGTGCTGCAGCTATTGAAGACGTCTTAAAATATGAAATCGTTAACTAATACGTAAAACATTATTTAAAAATTTACCACATGAAACAAATTTCTGCTGGGTAGTAAAAATGGTGTTATCAACTGTTGAACTTTATCTAAAAGAGAGCCAAAGTTACCGAAGAGAGTAGAATATGAATTTAGACTAATGTTACTTTGATTCAGGCAATCAGGATTACTTTATTCAACCTTTCATAGCCAGATAAGATATCTAAATAAAAATATGTTAATTCTTTTGGACTCTGAGGTTTTGAATTAATATTGATATACAGGTCCAAATCAGGTCCAGTAATCTGTATTTACAAGGGATGACATGTGTTTAGTACCAGATTTGAAGTGATTTTTTGCTTTCTCTCCTATACAGGTTACAGTGATGGTGTGTTTGCCATCGTGGCCACTTTAATCATCCTGGATATCTGGTAAGAATTCTCATATGGCTAAGAATTCTCTATCAACATAGTGTAGCGTTGGTTTGGGAATGGTGGTTCCAAATTGAATAAATCGTGCTCAAAATTGAATATATAAAGTTTAAATTGCAATAATTTATATCAGACTATACAAATAGGGATACCAACATGGCAGCTGACACATCATGTGAAAAATCAACGCTGTACACTGCACTGTATTGGTTTATCTTTGACAATCTTTTACTCACTGACGTTTTTTTTAAATCAAACTGTGTCCCTCAGTGAAAAAGACATTCCCTCTCGAACGGCATTGAAGTACGAGTACAAGAATGACCTGGTGGCTGCCCTGGACCATGATAGCTCGGTCTTTCTGGCATACTTTGGCACGTTTGCTACCGTGGGATTACTGTGGTATATTCACCACTCACTCTATCATGTAAGTAATAACATTATACATGCAGTGGGTATTCTAAAACACATTTAATTTCATCTTTTCCTTTATCATGATGAAGTCAGTATGCATCTGTTAAAGTTGTGGACTAGATATTTTTTCGGCCTAAGTGGTTTATCAATGCTTCATGGCTGTAGGTTACAGTACAGGACCTTCCTACATGTAATAGACTACGTACAGACAGTAATTTACAGTTCAACATTCAATAATCACTGTCGATATTTTAGTGTTTATATAATATTAGGTATTGCTTGGCTCATGTAATTTTTTTCTTTCTTTTACAGCACCTGCAGAGAACAAGTCGACTGATGACTATGTTTAATAATTTTGTAAGTATTGTCATTCTCCAGTAGTCCATTGTACAGTCACCAGCTACATGTAATTATAGATGATAAGATACCAATTCTTTATGCTGCTGGGCCCATCCTATAGCTGTTTTGATAACCTGACAAAATGATCATTTAAAGAAATTAAGGACCGAATATGCCTAGTAGACAGACTATGTACATGTACAACATTATATTTTGTTATATTTCAGTCCCTGGCTATGATTGGAGGGATGCCTCTGGCGTTCAAGCTTACAAGCTTGTACAATGACACAGTAAGTTCACATGAATTCATCTCAGGCTAAACCGTGACACCATACCTCCTATTAGGTGTGTTAGCACACTTCTTGTACATAGCAACCCAGTACGTTGAAAGATGATATAGCTACATGATGTAAAATACATGTAGATTTCAATGAAAAAAAAAATTCTAATATCAATTTCATTTTTGTAGAAGAACCGTTAATCATATTTTAGGCAGGATTATGAGATGGTATATTCTCTCCATGCAGGATTTCTACAACAATGAGAGAGTAGCCATCCAGTTGTCTTGTGTCATCATGTTTCTTGCTAGCATCTCACAACTGGCCATCTTCGTCACTGCACTGTTCAGACCGTAAGAAACAACTTAATTCTTAAGTAGGCACGGAGGTACATGTACTGATGTACATGTAATCTCTTCCTTGATGATAACCATATATATACAGGGGGAAGTCCTGGGGGGTAAATGTCCTGAGGGGAAAAAGAATCAGATACTAGTGGTGGGTAACACACTAGCTGGAACAGAAAATGTATAGTTCCAGGTTCAGGTCCATAGGATCAGGCCTAGGTCCAATTCTGAACCTGGGCCTCATCATCTGTAAAAACTTGATTGCCTTTGCAGTAGGCATGTGGTCAGTTTTGACAATGTGTCTTTATTATAGGGACTGAAAATTTTGGAGTGGACTTCAAAGCAGTTGTCTTGAGCCAATCACATCTTATGGACTTTTCCGTGGTCGTTATATTAGGTTTGACTGTTGGAACTTAGGAACTTACTTGCTTTTGTAATTTTCTTGGACTGGTACTAAGTCCCGAAATGTGTGAATGCCTGCCATTATAATATGTTCATTTCTTAATCGGTCTAACATCCAGTCCACAATTTTTTTTGGACCGGCCCAGCAAGAAAAACGGTTTTGTACCAGACCCATAGCCACCCCTTGACTGTAGCATACTATATGTCATACTTTCTATGCTTAAGATTCAGCAATTATGGGAAAGGGTATTAAAAGATAATTATGAAAGTTGGACACCACTTCTGGCAGACTGCTGTAGAGTAGGCCCCTTCTCATTGAAATGCGCAAAGTGCTATTGCTGGTCTTGATATGAAGCAAATTGATTAATATGCTCTGTTCCTTCTCTGTAATAGAGAACAGGACCTGACAGACAGTGTGAAGGTGGGAGGACAAAGTCATTACTACCTACTGGTAAAACTGCTAGTCTACCCGACTGTCAGGTATGTTATATACATGTACTATCACTGATAGTTCACACAGAAGGGCACAAACGTCTCTTAAGCTTACCGACCTAACTGTTTTGTCTGATTTTCATCTCACATGTTAAGAGTTACATTTCCTATAATAGCATTATGGATAAGCCCAGTGACTTTCCAACACTGTGACTCTATATAAGATGGCTTGGTCATCAAGTCACTTGAAGATTCTTGTCATTGTGCAATGTAGTTGCATTATGCAAGCTGTATAATTACTACTAATAGCCAAAGTAGGTTGGAGACACAGACATATAGACGGACACACATGGACATATTAAATGAACATTCTTTGACTGTATCTTGCATTCTTTGCAGCATAATCATCTATATCATCAGCCTGACTTCAGATGTCCTGTCTGTAGAATCTTTCCATGTTGTGAGTATTCTGAAATCCTAGTGTAAAACATCATTGACCCACATTGCTGTTATTGAGGGCCTTTCCAAAAAAGGTGGGCTAAGCTATAGTGGGGTAGGCTATCTCAGCAGGCTACTTTCATTTTATCAGACTGAAGATCCTCTTACATGTATGCGTTCTATTGGTTAGGTTCTATTGACACCATTACTTAGTGCACATGTCTCTTATATATATCTCATTGATACTTATCCCTTGTGGTTTTTCATGTAGGCTCAACTTGGAACTCCTGTACTTTTCTTCATCCTGTGGCTAATTGCAGTCAAAATACAGGTGGGATTTAAACCATTCAGAGACATTAACATGATGTACAATCCCATAATCCAACTTTTATCTGTTAATTGTGATTTTCAGACAGTTTGTGTGACAATTAACAACATCTATATTCATCTTATGATATATTGCAATTGACTATGAGCTGCTTATCTCCATGAAAACTGTGTTATGCATCATATATCATCAAGGTTATATTTTAATGAACGTTTATGCGTGTGTCTGGTCTGTCAACAAGATACATGTAACATTACCTCCAGAACGGCTTAATGGATTGGTTTCATACTTGGTGTATTGGGTGTGAGCCCCCTAGTGGCTTCCATAGGTACTGCAACAGAACTTCTGGTTTCATGTGTACAGAACTGATGTCACTTTTTTTTCTTCTGATAGAGAAATGTGCAAGAGGTACTGAATCCAGAAGAGCATCCGCCGATTCAAGAGGGCATCAATAATGAAAATCAACGTATGTAGCTGCATTTACATGTAGTGCTACCAACATCTCCTCTATTAGTATACCTTAAAGGTCTACTACGCAGTTATTTGCGCTTCAAACTGAAAACAAAAAATCCATTTTTCGGCCATTTCTTTATATAGTTTGTTGAATCAAGCCTACCACGTTACGGAACACTATTCAAGGCATGTCAGGAGTCGATATTTTCCCCATGCGAGCGCGTTTGAAAACCTGGGAATGTGCGCTGGGTTTCAGCCATTTTGTTTCTTCACCGACGAAATCCGAGTAGTCCCGAGTCTGCCCGAGCCTACCCGGAGATTGTTCACGTGGTTCACCGTGACCTTTCACGCACCCGGAACTCACCGGAGATTCCCGACCAATAACCGTTGATGATTAATTCTTGTTTGAATTCTCACCAGTGCCTAACTAGGGGGGTCAACAAGTTACAGCGCGCATAGGACGAAATGTTTGTAGGCTAATTCTATACGTTACAAAAGTGTCAAAAAGTAGTAGTAAATCGGAGATTTCTTAGTTCTAGAATATTTCAAATTTGAGCGCAAAAAACTGCATAGTAGACCTTTAAGCTAAGCCACACTGCATGGTCACTTGGTGTCACATCAGAATATAAAAACAGACAAGGCTTAAACCTGGGGATTTCTTGCCCAGGGTGAGAACAATAAGGAAGTGCTCCCACTGTGACTTGTCCAGCAGTTTGAATGGTGGATTGACCCCTATAACTACATAAACTCATAAACATCCCAGACTGTCTACCAGCTAGAAACAGTGGTCAGAGACAGATTTGCATATTACTGGTCACTGATTCAAATATTCTGTACTGGTTTTCATAGGAACATTATCAAATCATACAGAATGACCCAAAGTAAGTAACAAAGTTACATAATGTAAGGTTTCAATTAGATAAGATTAAGTGATATCTGCAGTTCTGGAAAAACAACTTTCTTCAAATTTAGAACTAGAACTAACTAGAACTAGATGACACTTAGTTCTGTCTCATGGCTACTTCATCTAACCAACACTTTTACAAGACATTGTCCTTATCTGCCTTTACAATATGTAGTAAAAGATTAAGAAATAGTAAGTTTAACCTTCTTTTGCAGATATAAATTTGTACCTTACATGTATGACAGCAGCAGGTACGTCAGTACAATTTAGTGTTGATAATGCTAATAAGCTCATCAACATTGTATCTTTAAGCATTAAAAGATAGATTGTGACTTCTGTACAATGTCATTTTTCAGGTCTATTGACAGTACCTACAGACAACATTGACTGTTAAACAGTTACTGAGAAGAAATCAGGTCATGACCAAGTCCAACCTGCTTTGCTTTCAAACCACTAGAGGAGGCAGAGAAGACTCAACCATACCTACCAGAGGGGAAAAGGCATGGCACTCTGCATCTGATTTCATATTGCACAATGTTGATTTAATTATGGATGACATCTGCGCACACATCAATTCTCAGTCATCTAAAAATTGTATTTGACAATAGTATAAATTGTACAGAGCTGCTTTAAAATGAGCACATATATGCCGTTGATTGAAAAATGAATATCAGAAAATGGTTACTGATGTCATAGAATGGCAATTTGAAAGAAAATTTTAAAGTCAAAGAAGAATTGTGAAAGAACAAAAATGAAGAATCTTTATTCAGTATACCTAATACTAAATAATCTGTGTGTTCAAGAGTAATTCAGTGATGTCAGGTTTAAGATTGTTGCTCTATCTACATTGCAATGATTAACAAAGTGATGTGAACTCACCATAAATAATAAGTCTATTTTTTGTGTGTGAAGTTTTTGTTGACAGACCAGAGATAAGTTGCGAATGAAATAATGGTAAACCTTGATGAAAAACCCCATACAATGCTCGAGATGCCTATAGTATAATAAGCATGTGATAATAACTGTCTAGAGTTACAGGGGCCCAAGGATGATTTTGCAAGCCATACTCTAAATGAGTTCTAAGTTTATAATTTATCTAATGGATAGAGACATGCCACAGTGGCGAGGCATAAGTATGAACCAGATAAAAAAGTTATCACCTGGATTGCTCATGGACAATATTTAGAATTTCAAGCATAACCAAAAGGACAATTGTTATAATGTTATGTACATGTACACGTGCACAGTGCATTGCCATTAGGATGCTAGCTAATCGATGGACTGTGCCGACTTCTCCCATGTTCCGTCCCCAGTCCTAGACACCCTGGCACGGATGACGTTAGGGGACACTTTTTTGCGATCATACGCCAGGCCGAGCCGCGCCATGAAGTCGATGAAGACTGTGGTGGGGTTGACTTTCCAGCCCAGCTCACTGGTGGCGTAGTCGTAAGGGAAAGTGTGGTGGTAGTTGTGCCAGCCCTCTCCTGTTGGTGTCAATATGCCATCCGTTAATATATTTGGGAGCTTACAAGAAATGTGGCATCAAATATCTGAGTGGCTTGGCTGGTGGGAACGAGGTACTAGAGAGGTCATGAGTTCTCTTCCTTGTGTTTCTGGCTAGACGCTGTGTCCTTGCAAAAAGCACTTTACACAACTTCCCTCATTCCATCTAGGTGTAAAAATAGTTTTCATGACTATTATGTCCGCCTTCCATACCTGGACACAGTGGATAACTACCTACTGCCCCTACAGGCCTCCAACAGTAACTTTTGTAAACCATGATATTGGCAAATAATTGGTATTGGAGGTGTACAAAACATTGATAGTATACCCCCCTTTTGTGATCCAAGTTGGGTTTTTTTTGTACGACTTACTACGGCATGAAATGGTACTGGATATGACAATTTGAAAGTAAAAAATCATTTGACACATACCCATAGCTAGAACGGCGACTGGAAAGTTTTGCGAGGGATTGATGAACTTGTCGTACGGCTTGTTGCCCCACATGTGTGCCGCGCTGTTCACCAACCAGGTGGCGTTCAGTGCCAGGACATACCGCAAGACGCTGATGAAGAACGCAGTTACAAGGCTTTCTCCCCAGAGGCTCGGCACCAGGGTGGGGATGATGAAGCACATCAGCACAGCTGCAGGTGCGTACAGTCTGGACAAAATAAAGCAGTGTTTCCTACCTTATTGAATTGAACCATAGATTATTTGGCCTTCTATATTGTAATGTTTCAGTATGTACTCCATCACTATCACATCTGAACCCAATATCCTATTTCAAACTTTGACAAAGATCTATTATGATAGAATATAGGTCGTTTATCATTCTGAGTATGCATACGCAAGTTAGACCATAATGTCTTCATCTGCCTAAAAAAGTTTTTTTAAACATCTCAGGAGCCTTCGCCTATGACATATTTAACTCACAAGTCATGTCCCTGCACATGTGTATTTGGAATGATGAAAAACCCCATACAATGCTCGAGATGTTTATAGATTCATCTGAAATAATGTATAATACGGGAGATTAGAATCCAGGGGAATTTTCCTAGGGGAGATAGGAATTCCAATCACTCCCAGGAGAATTCGGAATATATCATTAAGACTTACTCCAATTTGCAACAACTGGTGACTGTTGGACGGCTTCGTTTGCTAAAGCAAAACCAACAAACTGATAGGGCCCCAAAACTACACCACTTAAACTTAACAAAGTTTTATCAAAAGCTATTTGACACGTAAAAGTCAAGACAGTAGCACTTCCGAGATGAAAAAGATGCAAAAATTCTGCTGCAGTACCAAAGTTGGTCACTAGGAGACCCAACATCAGGCTCACAACACCTCACGCACATGAATATACATGGGTACAGACACACACAGAGGTCATTTAGTGAATGGCATAGAAAGTTCTGACTCACTTTCTCTGTACTTTTACCACAGGGTCATTCAGCACATCGGTCAGGTCAATCTGTTTCCCCTTGGTGATGACATCTGGGTGCTTCCGTACCAACAGCCAACCAATGTGTGCAAAGAAGAAGCCTCGCTTTGCATTGTGGGGGTCGGCAGGAGTCTCCGAGTATTTGTGATGAACACGGTGGTCACGTGACCAGTCATAGATATCGTTCTTATGGAAAAATTAACAAAGAAAGTGGGTATACATACACAAAAAAGTTTATCTGCGCTGGGAAAAGTTCTGAGTTAAACTTAAAGTTACATGACTCGGTTAGCGCCATAGACTTTGAATGAATACTTCGGTATAGCATACTCCTTGTGTTTAGTCATTTGTTCAGCCTTTCTGATAACAGATCTCACAATGAAGGCAACTTTTTCACCAAACTTTTTCTTCTTAGCACGCTAACATTAATTTCAGAGTTCCCATGCAGAGGATGTCATCCATATAATCCAACCAACATGGCCTCACCTGTAGACTCATACAGTTGATGATGGCGAGGAATATCCTGAGCGGCAGCCTGGCCTTGTAGGACCGGTGTGCCCAGAGCCGGTGTGCGCCTGCCGTCACACCCAGGGCAGACAGGGAGTAACAGATCACGGCTGGAGAGCACAGACATTTCATCACTGTGGGATGGAAACTGTATGCACATAGACACGATTACTATATATAATTATAAAACTGTCATTTGCTGAATATTATTAAACTCACATGTGTATGACGTTTGATTGATTGGCCCAGTAGTATTTTGAAAAGTCTGTAATTGGCTTCCTTGTAAATGTCAAGTTAAAAATTACATATAAAATAGAGTAAGATGAACAATGAAACAGTGAGATAAAGCAAAATATGATGAAATAGTATAAAATTGAATATGTCCATCATCTTGAAAGTACAAATACATATAAATCAAAGTTGTACTTCATGCCAAAATGTTAAGTCCTTTTCATATAGTATGACAATCAGTATCACATGTGTCATTAATTCAACAACAAGATGGCGGACCTGTGACATCAAAATCCAACATCGTTAGGCCCATCGACCTAATTATTATAATGATAATGAAGAGACACTTGTCAACCAGCTTACCCCACATGAGTGTGTAGGGGTGTGCAGAAGGCAACAGGAACAGTCCGAAAATGGCGCCCATGTGTAGGAGGCTCATGATCACCACGTTCCTCCACACAATCTGAGTAGGAGGCGCTTTCCCGTCCTGAGCTGTAGGAGACGGCAGATCTTTGGTCACCTCCATGTGAACAGGTGGCCCAAAGTCGTTCCTTGGGGCCATTGTGCCTGGCAAGAAGAAGAGTACATCATTTAGCATTTTTTTGTACCCCAAACACATTTTCATAAGGATTATGTGGTACAAAATGTATGTTGGTAGGTTTTCTCAAGGCAAAATGAAGAAATTATAAGCTTACGAGTCTCCTAGCGGTAGTATTATTATTATCTCCATGAAAAATAGAGATATAGTTTTGGGTGTGTCTGTGTGTGTGTTTCCGGATATTTGTGGTCAGCACAACTCAAGAACCTCTGGATGGATTACGATGATATTTGGTATGTAAGTAGGTGTTAGGAAGACAAAGGTCAAGCTCAATTTGGGGCCCCCTGGTATGTGACCTTGGTACTGCAGCAAAAAAATCGTTTTTTTTAATCTTTTGAACTGGATGTCATAAATTTGACCCTAATTTGCATAATTAATATAAAAGTGCTGTAATTCTTCTCAATGGTATATTATTGGACAATCAACATTTGGACCGGCATAAGTTATTTAAAGGTGTAACATAACCAAGCATAGATTATGTAAATGTAGAAGTAATTTGCATAATCAGACTATTTCATGGAGATATGAGGTCTACGAACTCTTGTTATAATGGTTTTGATGATCACTGTCTATAATCTATGCAACTGAGGACCACGTTTGTACAATCAATGAGAAACAATGCATCAGTTATAATGATTGGCATCATCACTAAGGTATGAGTTCTGGGAACTCTACTTTAAGTTCTGCTTTTGGCACGTGATGTTTTCGCCCGTTTCCTGCCCATACAATAGCGGTGAGTCAGACCAGCGTGGTGCCCCTCATGAGCTCAGGGCTGGAGGGATGACGAAATCTCAGCGTGATCACACACACGCTACATATGTATATAGGTTGCGCCATTTCCCACTTAAAGACGACAAGGCGAATGACAGATGAATATAACCTCCTTGCAGATAGTAAGGGTAACTAGTCATGACGTGTGTTATCAGAAAAGCAGACTTGCAATTAAATGAAAGAATTCGAACTTAAAACTGTGTTTTCTTAGTGTTTGAAATTAGATTAAACAATATGTTTGACAAAGTGCACTTTATTGTTTGTCCCTTACAAGGAACACCGGGGATCCATAATTACCCTTAACCTTTGTCTTTGCACATGAATTCTCGATTTCATCATAACCTATAGTTCTTCGGTTGTGACTACAAATACACGGAAACATGGACCGTCGAATACACACACTCGCACGCACGAACACACACACATGCGCAATAAAGTTCATTCATTCATTCATACATACATACAGAGACAAACACCAAAACAATACCTCAATTGTTCCAACCCGGTAATACAATTTACAAATGTTGGTGGCTTACCTCAGAAATCCCTTAGCGTTGAGTGGGGGGGCAAGCTCAAGTCTGTGGAGCTTCGGTACAAAACATGCGCAGCTTAGCAGATTCTGACTAGCTATACGCGTCCCCTTAATCTCCAGGAAAAATCACTAATGAGCATTTGTCGCTTGCACATGATTAGACTACGTACACGCTCTTAAAACCGCAGAGCGGAGAGTACGGATGTGGCGCAGTTTAATTTGTGCTGGCCGCCTTGCCTGACTCACCATCAGCCAATCAGATCGAACGTACCTTAAAGACCACCTTCACGTGACCGTCACCCTGCGTCGAACCAGAAAAAACAGGTCAGTGTGTCACATCAAGGGGGTTTCGGAAAAAACAGGTCAGTGTGTCACATCAAGGGGGGTTTCGGGGAGAAGGTTACTTTAGTTGCTGGGGTCAGGGGGGCTGTGTCGTTTCCTTGCTTTATCTTGCACTTGAAGGCTTCCATTGCAGATTTCCAAAGTTGTTTACATGTCTTGCAAAACCAAATCACAACAGGATGTTCCATAGCCAACCAACAGGATGAATGTGGCCGTTAACTCCTTTATCCGCAGGTGACCATTATCCGTTCTTTGTTTTTTAACATGGTATATTAGGGATGTCAAGTTGCGAGACTGTGGTTTCAGATTGTGATATTTTTAAATTATGCAGTATGAAACCGTCGTCGGTCGACCTGATCCCTAAATAAAAAAAAAACAACGGATATAGGTTACCCTGCGGATAAAGGTGAACTAGCGTTATAAGTGATAATATAATGGCCTTCTGACATATATGTGTGCGCTTTGGGTCTTATCAGGAAACTAGTGTGTGCAATTTTGGAACATAATGTGTTGCCATTTTCCCTACTTTTAGTTTTGTTTGCATTTACATGTAGTAGTAAGAGAATGCATCTATAACATTTCAAGAACTGTGCAATGTTGATTCTAAATATCTATCTGTAGGTATCAGTTATAGTCTTATACTATCAAACATGTTGGTTCAGATGTTAACGATATGATACGTTAATGTTTACGAAAGCGCTTAATTGCTTTGTCCTTTGACACCTTTGACAGAAACATGAGCTTGTCAACTTGGCTTCCAAGCTTGAAGCGTTGAAGCGGCTCTTAGCGGAATACATCGAAACTACATCTAGTTGTAAGCCCCGTGCCGTCCTGGCAACATTGCATTATTTACTATGCATATTCTTAACAATGGGAATTATTGGAGAAAGAGGCTGTCAAAAATCACCTACCTGACTTTTAGAACATGAAAAAATCACATTGACATGGTTGTTCGGCCTCTGAAGAGTAATTTGACGACAAAAAAAGGAAAAAATTTACGGCGGAATTATATTATATATAATTATACACGCCATCAAAACATCGGTGGTGACCTTTCACTGCCTGTAAACAACACCATAACACCTAACTTCTAAGGCCTACTGTAACCACAAATATCACGAAAAATCTGTTTTTCAACACAATATAGAAGCTACAACCCTTACGTATAATATACACCTCCAAAATCCAAACATATCCCAAGAAAAACATTTCTACAGCCACTTTGGCCAAGGCTACCTAAGCATTCTGCGCAAGTCCGGAAATACCGAAATTTGCCCTCCTGATCATAAAAGCTATATGGTCTCGTTTGACAAACAGTGAGAAATTAAGCTTTCATTATTTTGAGCATAACCACGAAATCAGTTAAGAAAGTATCAGCATGGAAGAAATTAAGGTTTCATTATTTTTAGCATTACCACACGCACGCTACAGTTGATTAAGTATCAGCATGGAAGGGAAGGAGGCCATAAAAGAGCCCCATGGCACTGAACACGGCATTAACATCGCCAACACCCCCTCCCCGCTACTAACATCGTGCATACTAGTATAAGTATTTACGTTGGGCGACGTTACCGTTTGTTTAACAAAGGTTCCGGAGTAATAAATAACTTATTCTTTTATTTGGGGCACTGGAGCATACAAAACATGATTGAGCTGAGGGAGTTTTTATGAAGCAAAACCTTTGGTTGGAAGCCAAGCTGAATATTCCCACTGAGTTAAGAAACTTCTAACTGTGACTGCGTCGTGGGAAAAGCAAGGTCGACATTCGACATGCACGGCCTGTGGTGTTGAAGCAACGTTGGCACACAGGTCGCCTCATCCGAATACTAACACAATTATTGTGCTTGTAATATGGACACATCAAGTAAGCAGAAATTTATAGCTCAGTTTTTATTTCGCAACTCAACATCGAATAGTCGCTACTGTGGCCGATACAAGTCCAGCTTGCGTAGACCATCCACGTCACACATAATACATGAAAACGTTTCTAGTGAAAAAAACAACCTGTATTGATATTTTGATTGTTTGACGTTTACGCAACATGCAGTAAAGACCCGCACAGAAATACTGCCATTGATATGTCTGTGAATATTATATTATAATTAACCAATATCCTTTTGTCCCTTGTGGTCATGAACTGGAAACCTGTCAGAATGGATAAAATAGAACACTCAATAGAACATATATAGAAGATGAATAGTCATGAATGTGTGCGCGTGTGTGTCCTTGTGACTTATGAGTGAGTACATATAACCATTTGCAGTGAATAAATCATACACATCTATCATATTGGTCTGGGCACCATGTTGTATAAGCGTGCTGGTTAATATTAAATTCGCTCAAATGTAGACCATGTATATAGAATAAACTCGAGTCCCCTTTGACATCGTTTGAAAATGTGTTATTTTGTAAAACAAAATTTCAATTCTATATGGATAAACACAGATTATTAAGATGATACGGCATTTAAGAAATATTATTCACAAACGTCGTTGCCTAAACCTTTGCATCTTAGCTGACAGAAATGGCCAGTTGGGCCTCATCTAAAGGCGGTTAATTGTACATGTCTGACTGTATATCAATGGGCAAGAGGACGTTATAAGAGGTGATCACTACTACAGGTTTGACTCCATAATATCACTGAGGACAGCAGAAGCGCACTTCGTAGTCCTCACACTGGCGATGTCCCTCCTGGTCCTCATCCCTGCACCCCAAGCCCAGCTGGGTGTTGAAGAGGAAGAGGTGATCCCCGGTCTGCGAGGCGGGCACGTTGGAGCCCTTGACGCATGCCCGGGCCTCCATGGTCGAGGGTGCGGGGCAGACCTCCCCGGGGTGCTCCATCCGGAGGCGGGAGAGGATTTCATAGTCGCCGGTTCCTGACGGGTCGTCGCGGTCGTACCAGCGGGTCCAGCTAGGACAGCCTTCAGGGCTTGGGTGCTCTGAACCTCCTATAAAAGGGAAACACAACAAGCTGTGACATATATAGTAACTAGCAAGTCTTTTATTTAACCTCAGTCTGAGTATGGATGTAGCCCAACTATTAGCAGGCAATGAGTTGAATTCCTGGTTGCAATAATTTGGTGACTGTGACGTCCCGGTTCAAATCCTGAGAAGGGCATCTCGGTTGGTGCTCCTAAGGGGTGTCACAAGGGATGCAACCTTTTCCTGGAAACATATACCCTACTACAGAAACAGTAAAGAAGCCTGTACCACTAGGCACTACAAGGTGACAAAAAGACAATAATTACCAGTGCAGGCGTACCAGACTTCCAGGTACTTGTACGTTGCCACACAGGGGTCCCCGAACACGTTGTTAGAGGCATGTACCAAGCAGGACCTGGTCCCCTGGCAGAGGTTGCGGACTTCGCGCAGGCTGATGGGGCTGCGACAGGAGAGGGTAAGGACACTACCACCGGGGCAGACATGGATGTTGGTCCGGCCGTACAAGGCTGAGAGGATGTCGATCCGCTTCCCATCACCACACCCGAGCTTCAAGACGTCCCATTCGCAGACTTGAACCTTCTTTGGGAGTGCTGCAATACAGAAGACTCAAAACTAACGATTCATACACATAATCTGTATGGATGATGAAAATAGTGTAGCGTGGTGTGGTGTGGTGTGGTGTCAAAACAACGCAACGCAACACCACACTCAACGGCAAAACGTGTTATTTGAAGAAACACATTATATTCTACTTCTACTCTAGAGAATAATAGTATTGTAATATTAACCTTCAGCGCTGACTGGTGGCGCAAAGTCAGACAGCGCTGATGGTTTGTAAGTGAAACCTTCCAGCTTTCGGATGGTGATGTTGTCTGCAATCCTGCTAGTCATCATTTCGACGCCAAGGCGCATGTAGTCAACAGATGTAACATTTGGAATTGTGTCATTCGTATTGGGGCCTCTTGTAGCACTCTGTAACATACAATTGTGGGCATTTTAAAAGGATATAGCTAGTGTTATGAACATATGAACGATTTCACGCACGAAATACCAAATACCAGCTCAGAGAAGAACAATTTAGCTGTGCCAGAGTTTCAAATCCAGGATTGGGATACAAGAATTCGTCTTATCCTAGAACTATCGTACTCATTCACTACGTACAGTGGGCGCATCCTCATTAGATGGTTTCCAACATTGCATGCAGCTAGATGTGCAAAAGTTAGACGTGGCAGTTCGTTCATGTCATTTTAGTGAAAATGTATATGATTTGACTAAAAGCTTGCTTAAAAAGGGGAGACCTATGCAGGGTTTTAAATCACATGAATGTCTAACCTTCTGCCAATCAGCCTCGCTTTCCCGCACCTTCGAAGAAGTCATCAGAGTGAAAATGACGTCTTGCAGGGCCCTGCCGTTTGCCGCCAACTGGAACGTAACAGTTATATGTAAAACAGTAACAGGATATCACTGACACTGTTGTGTTCTGTTGGCTTGCTACAATCTGCATTTTGCCCCTTATTTTTACATTTAGTTTAATAATTGTAGATAAAATACATACATGTAGATCAACAGATATTTCGCAATAATTCATATGTCATTATACTATCATTCCCTTTTAATCTATATCCTTAACAACTTCTGTTTGAATGTCTTTTTTTCTTCAAAATGGAAAATTGTGCTCAGGTTGAACTAGCTAATTCTCTGTCATTCAGTCAATTTACGAGACTAGAAAAACAAAACTGTGCTCTGGTGGCCAGCAACTGGGAAGTCAGCAATTACAAATAAAGGCTGGTCTCATCATGGAATTGTGAATGGATGTCATCTTACTTTGTTGTTGATGGAGACAAGTATAGGCTCGGTGTTGACGGAGCCCCGGTACCACAGAGCCAGCACGACGATCGTGAGACCGACGAGACCGCACAGACCGACTGCTGCCAGGATCCGGGCAACCTGCCGGGGCCTGGTGCTCGCAGTGTCTTCGGCAGCGTCCTCAGGATCGGTAGAATCACGAGTAGGGTCTTTAGCTAGAGGTTTGATCATAAGAGGGATGTTTAAGAGACACTAGTGTGTATACCTATCTGTGTATGGATATCAACAACATGGGCAATTTTTTGTGATGCTCTACATGCGTGTTGAACGGTGTTCAGCACATGGGATGAATTTGTGTTTGGATGGTGTTCAACACCAAGGACAGGTGTCTTTACAGATAGATAGTGTTCAGCGCAAAGTGCAGGTGTGTCTGGATGTGAATGGAAACTGGCACAAAGGACGGGTATTCTCGGTTGCAAATGATGAACAGGGACAGTGAGAGTTGGTGGTGTGCAGTGAGAGTGAGCAGTAAGTGTGATGTATAGGTATAGACCATCGCGTCTGCGTTGCTCATGAGAGACAAAAATAATGTTTCCTGACAAAATTGAATAGACATATGTACTGTAGCCATAACGAGAAAAGTTAGATTGTGATATTTTGTTGGGCTATATATTTATCTCGAGTCCTATATTTTGGGCACTGTGCCTGATAACATTTACGGTTCAAGTGAACGGGTTTTGTGGGCGATACACGATATATATCGTATACATAATAACGAAAATGCCTACGTTCGAGTTTGTTTGAAATGTACATGGATTTTTAATTTTGTCGTCCGCGCGTGGTCTCCAGAAGATTTAAATTAAATCCGCGTGGTCTAAGCAACATCATATGGATCATACAGTGCAATGGATATGTACTTGTTTACAAGAACATCCATACATCAACAGCTTCACATTAATACACATTAACAATTGTAAGTTTCCATAGCGTTTGTTGTTTTTTTCTAAGCAGAGGTGACGATCGTTGAAGGAAGAAATGTCTGCCACCAGCCTCCAGACCATAACATCTGCTCGAGGAATAAACATTTGCATTGTCAATATGACGACAACATAAACGTGTTGGCAACAAACCCTATTCTTTGGATATTGAGACAGGTAAGTAAGGGTTTACTCTGAGGATGACAAAGTACAGACAATCACAACAAGTAAGCTTTGTACATGTCAGACGATCATACAGAGGTGGCTGATGAAACTTTCCTGCCGTCAAATTAAAGGAAAGTCTGGCAGGAAGGAGGGAATCGGAAGCCTTCGGGGTGTTTTGAAATTATAAACAGACCTGTTATGTTCACCTTTGTGTGTGTTAACATGAGCGCGAGCGCGCGTGTGTGTGTGGTGCATGTGTGTGTGTGTGTGTGTGTGTGTGTCTGTGTGTGTGTGTCTGTGTCTGTGTCTGCGTCTGTGTGTTTGTGTGACCCTAACCTAAGAATCCCTGAGAAAAGTGTGCCCCCTTAAAAGGACGGCGCTTGTACCTTATATGACGTCATAAATGACGTAATTTCGACGCATTTTAATGTTTCCATCAGATGTCGTGATATTGCGTAAAACAAACACCGTTTTGCATTTTTCTTGTTAAAAAGTCAGCATATTCATGTACAGGCCCTTGGCGCCCGCTCCCCCTTTCCCACCCCCTCCCCCACCTTAGAACCGCATTACGGGCAATTTTAATAGTTTCTGGCGGGCAGAATTTTCCAAAATCATTTCATTCTCTATGTCATCTGGTGGAGCCGACCTCTGTCGTTCACCTATCGTATATGTTCGCGATGCCGTGCATTAGTATGACTTATTTGGGCATTAAGGCTGAAATCTTGGTGCTTTAAGCCCTAACTTAAGGTGAAACTGGGTTTACTGACTTTCGGTTCATAGCTCCTTAACGCGGCGATCTTTTTTTCCTTCGGTGGTATGTAGTAATAGCCTACTAAAAGCACTACAATTCTCTGCCGCGCTTGTTCAAACTGCCCGCTTCTATAGCGCCGACCATAAGATCTAGTCTGTGCTTTGCACTGGCCGGTAAGAATGTATTCTTGCATACATTTGGGGAGCATTGTGCTTTTTAAGGGGCCGTTCACGAGGAAGTAGTTAAGAGTTTGGTGTCGGACGCGTTTGATTCTGAAAGTGTGAGATGTGGTCTACCGCTCCATGTCAAAATCTGGCACATTCTTCATTTTACTTACAAGCGACGAACTTAAAATACGACCCCCTGCTGTTTTCCTTGAGCAACCGCTGACGTCACACCGTGACGTCCGCGATGTCAACTTTCTAAGACGGTTTTCTGCCGATGTGCAGCATTGAAACGACGGAGAGTGCGCATACTTTCCCGGACAAGTTCATGGGCAGACTTTGCACCCCATTTTAATTGTTTAAAAGCGATGTCAGGAAAAAGCAGGTTTTTTTAATGTTTCTCCATTATGACGTAGTTCCAATATGCATCTAGGCTTGACAGCTTCAAAGCACAGTGTTTTTGACATGACTTTAAACCGCTCCTGTGGGAAAAATAACCATCGCAGACAAACCTAATCTGGATATATGGTAAATCTGAACTTTTTGATTGATAAAATACATAATGAGAAAAAATGTTCCTCTTAACCGTTTTTGTCTATTTGCTTTTAGACAGACGAGGACAATGTGGCACCTCACTCAAATTTTTAATAACTTATATTAAAATAGCCACATACACAGTATAGACAGAAGGTAAAGGTAGACCTTTCTTTTACTTCCCCGACCGAAGTCAGGTACCCATTTTTACACCTGGGTGAAGTGAGGAAGGTCGTGTAAAGTGCCTCTCCCAAGAGCACAACGTCGGGGGCACGGCGGGTATCGAACTCGGAACCTCTAGATTCCGAGCCGAACACTCTACTAGTTACGCCACACGCGACGCCTCTTAACATCTTACCCGTAAGGAAGCGGATACCTGCGGGGTACTAGCAGGGGCTTGATTAGTCCGTTGAAATTTCCGTCATGAATAGTCGGTGTCACATGGAGAAAGGGTATCATCCAGGTAATAAAAACAACCGACGGATGTATAACGTGACGCCCAGACTAATTATATGTTGACTTGTGAATTTTTCATGTGAAAGGGTGAGGGATAGACAACGGCCTTTTGTGGCTATTGTTTTTGTTTTATTGAGCATGAAACATGGGAAAAATCATCGCAGCTTTATAGTGCGTACAATAATCGGTACAAACTACGGTTGATCTGTAGCTTATTTCCATTGTACAATTTGTTTGAAGTACTTTTTCGAAAAAAGACATAATGTTACCAACAAACAAATTATATCATTATGCAAAAGAGGTGCGCAAAATGCTTGTAAAATGTTTGCATCTCTATATTTAATAATATAAAATGTTTGTATGTGGATGGTGTTAAGCACGAGGGACCGATCTGTTTGACTGTGTATGGATGATATTCAGCACCAAGGACAGGTATGATTGTGCGTGGATGGTGTTCAGCACCAGGGACAGGTATGTTTGAGTGTGGATGGATGACGCTCAGCACGGACATTTATGTGTATGGTGTTCAGCACCAGGGATGTGTATGTCTGTGTATGGATGGTTTTCAGTACCAGAGACAAGTGCGCTTGACTGTGCATGGATGGTGTTCAGCGCTAGGGAAAGGTATATCTGCGTGTGGATGGTTTTCGATGCCAGGGACAGGTATGCTTGACTGCGTGTGGATGGTGTTCAGCACCAGTGACAGGTATGTTTGAGTGTGGA
>NC_049981.1:17459504-17461710 GCF_000003815.2 Branchiostoma floridae | reverse complement strand
GTATGTTTGACTGTGCAAGGATGGTGTTCAGCACCAGGGACAGGTATGTTTGACTGTGCAAGGATGGTGCTTAGCACCAGGGACAGGTATGTTTGACTGTGCAAGGATGGTGTTCAGCACCAGGGACAGGTATGTTTGACTGTGTGTTGATGGTGCTTAGCACCAGGTACAGGTATGATTGACTGCACGCGGATGTTGTTCTTCATCACGGACAGCTATGGTCACCTGCTTGTGGGCGATGTAAATAACCAGGGTTGGTTCTTCTGTGTGACCAGAGACAGGTGTGTTTCTGTTTTTTATGTTTTCCTCAGATTTACCTGAGTTATCCTCGTACCAGATCTCAAGTCAGAGGGACCAAAAATATACATTTTCTGCGAAGCATATAAAACTCACTAGAGGTCTCGTTGCATTCTAAGTAAAATAATGTAAAACAAAACTAAATACATTTGATTGGATTAACAGGAGTAGCATATAGAACGCACAACACATTTCACTCGCAATAGTACGTCGCCTGGCGCGCCTCTGTACATAGCCATAATATCGTCGGTTTGTTTTAAAATATTGTACATATTCTATGTTTTTCATGTTTGTCCCTGTGTCATATGGGCCAGTGAGAGCCTGAAATAAAGAAATAATAGTACTAGTACAGTGTAGTTTTGTATTATGCAGGAGGTGCTTCAGAAGGTCTCATGTTCACGCAAAAACCTTCTTCCGCACAGCACGTAACGTTGCAGATAATGTCTTTCCTTTCAAGGCACAAATCCATCTGCATCATGTAGATTCTGACACCCAGGGAACATGTCTGGACCTTCATACATGTTTTGAGTCTTTATCTAACCTTACATTTACCTAAGCCGTAAAGGAAACAATAACACATTTTATACAATGTGTATATACGTTATCGAGAAAACGATATAAAATGAAAGAAAAATACCTCGTTCTATCTTTTTTAAACTCTTTCAACCATTGAGACATTTTAAACAAAAAAACTAATGGCGCACGTATTCAAGTGAAAAAAAAATAAAAAACAACTTACCGTTTCCAAATGCCAGACGAACTTCACAGGCCTGGTCATAATCTTCACTCTGACAGGGAGGGAGATCTTGACGCTTGAACTGACCGGCCATTCCTTGTCTTTTGCGAGAGAAACTTCCCTCAGCTCTCTACCGTCCAACTAGGTCACCCACTGTGAACCGCAGTATCCCTGCGACCTTTGATAGACCAGGCAGGAAAGGGAAGGACGTATGAAAGGGTGAGGGTTTTTCGTAAATATGCATATGGTTGGTTTCATACATATGTATGCGTATGTATATACAACAAATTTAAAGAACAAGTTATACTTTTTCTTCACTGTATTTCAATTCTATTCAAATAACGATTCTTGACAAGAACATATGAAGAGGAAGCATGGCACAGAAATGAAAGAAAAAGATTAAACATATTACGATCAACAAAAACAACTTATGAAGAACAGTTGACAATCTTGCTGAATTGTGTAAATATGCTAAGAGGTTGGACCCCAGCTACCTGTCGCTTTAAGTAGTACCAAATCAAAGGATCAACAACCCAAAAAATAAGGAGAAAGAAGCCAATTAGACTACTTCATTATACACCAAGATATTTTTTGCTTTGCATGGTTTTGGTGCAGTGTAAGTTTCTATGAAATGAAAAGTATGAAATATTTTCTCTTCAATTTAGTCGTTTAAGGAATAGTATTTAAGTATGTCATGTATTAGAGAAATATTCTGAAGTTTTTGACAAAGACAGCAGTTTATGTGTTGGTTTTTGTTGGTTATGTCCTGCACCCTTAAAAAAGTAGTTCACATACCTCTATTATTGAGATGAGACAATTTTTGTGTTGTTTTTTTTTATATTTTTTTTTTCAATTACCTTACGTTCTACAGTGTCTGCAGTGTAGGTCAATGTGTTTGATAACCCTTTTACCAAGGATAGTTTCCTGGAAGCCTGTTTCCATTTATGTCTATGTTTATTTACAGCGCTAGAGGGCAACCAAAGTAGTGTAGCAAGCCGGGCCTACCCTCTGCTCGGAGAGTATTTATCAGGCCCAGGCTTGTATAGCACACGTTTTAGGCAAGCAGCAGCTGATCTAAATACAAAGTAGAGTCCAACCTTTGCCTAGAGAGGAGCTAAAGAGGACAATGTCAACACACATTCAAAATATAGGTGTCCATCAATAATCATTCAA
>NC_049981.1:17452637-17457206 GCF_000003815.2 Branchiostoma floridae | reverse complement strand
TCTCAAGTGTCCACCTTTTTTTTTCCTTATCCTTTACCTAACGTTACTGGGTGTCGCCTGCAACATGATGATCACAATAATTTGAATTTTGGTACACATTTATATAAGACTTTATACATGTACGTGGGGTTATCAATAAGTCCCCGACTTTACCGAGAAAAAATAAGCACAGCTCAGATTTCGAAGCATAGATGTCAAGTATAAAGTCTTATATAAATATGTACCAAAATTCAAATTAGTGTGATCATTACTTTGCAGGCGACACCCAGTAACGTTAGGTGAGGGAGAAGGAAAAAAACGTGGACAATTGACCTGACCTGAGTGTGTGGGTCAATTTGCGCTGCTGGAAGTTAGAAACCCAATTCTTTTTGCTTGAAATAGGAAGAGAATCATTATCAAACATTTTGACAACGTCTTTTGTTAATTTATGGCATGGGAAACTAGACCCACACATGTCTGATCACAATTCACACAAATTTTTTCTCGCCACTTACCTTCTAATTTAGGAAAAACGAATGCCTGGAAAGTAATGACTCCAATGATTTGAAATTTGGAGGATATTGATAAAAGACTTCATACTATGAAGTTGTGCCTGAAAATCTGAGTTGTGCTTGTTATTTCTTGGTGAGGCAAAGAACTTATTGAACCCCCCTCGTAGTCTTGAGCGAGCGCTCAGTTTCCCCAATGTATGATTCTTGGCAGGGACCACGGGTATTTCTTCCCTGACACGGGATGTGGTATATCACACCACACTTATCCTCCTTCTTTGTTTTGTCTTTTGGTGCCACCAGTGACTGTCGTAGGGTTCGCGTAGGTCTAAAACAGGTTTGTACGTTGTGGCTCGCGAAAATCCTACGGAGGTCTTCCGAGACGCCCTTCACATAGGGCAGGACGACAAACCCTCTGTTGTTCTGGCGCGTGGCAGGGTTCGGGTTGTGGTCACAGGGAACAGTGGACCTGGGTGCCGTGGCTTTGTTTATAGCCCAAGACGGGTATCCACACTTCTTAAGTGCTTGTGTTATGTGTGAAGTTTCTTTTTGTCTGTTGAGCGGGTCAGTGATGATAGTATTGGTACGGTGTAAAAGTGTTCTGACTACGCTAAGTTTGTGCTCTAAGGGGTGGTTAGACTCAAAGTTCAAATACTGGTCTGTGTGGGTTGGTTTGCGATAAATGTCAATGCCCAGAGAACCGTCCTCTTTAACCACTGTCACAGTGTCTAGAAAAGGTAAGGTGTTATCTTTTTGTTCCTCAAAAGTAAACTTTATGTCGGGGTCAATACTATTGATATGGTCAGTAAATTCTTGTGCGTGAACCTTTTTCAGCTTTGTGTGAGTATCATCTACGTACCTATACCACCACAAGGGCGGGTGAAGTGCGGTGTTGATAGCCACCTGTTCAAAATGTTCCATATAAATGTTACAGACTATTGGGGAAACAGGGGAGCCCATGGCCGCACCATGGATTTGTTTGAAAAATTCACCATTGTATAGAAAGTAAGTACAGTCTAGGCAAACCTTCAAAAGATCCCTGACATGAACTGGAGACAAAGTAGACCGTTGATCCTGAGTTTTCGGTACTTGCTAAAGGGCTAAATTTTGCACCAACTGAGACCAAATTACCGGTTGTTGACATCATTTCACAGACCGAGTCGGCCTGTCGCAAACTTTCTGAAAAGGAGGCCAATATTTTGAGATCTAAAGTTTCAAGTGTCCTCAGTCGCCCAAGGAAAGTAGACTCGAACCTCACTAAGCAAGAACGTGAGGCACTCAAAACCCTGCAGAAGGACGAAAACATTCTAATTCTCCCTGCCGATAAGGGTCGTCTTGTTGTTGTTTTGAACAAAGAGGATTACCATCGTAAATGTAAGGCCCTATTGGACGATAGCACTACGTATGTAAAACTCGGGAAAAGAGACCCCACATCTGGATATAAGAAACTTTTGATATCTGTACTACAAGGAATAGAGGAAGATAAAGGCATTAACAGGGTTACATATAGACAACTATATCCTACAACGGAAATACCCCCAAAATTTTATGGTCTTCCTAAAGTCCATAAAGAAGGTATACCGTTGAGACCGATAGTTAGTAGCGTTAGTTCCATCACTTATCCTAGCGCTAAGTTTGTAGCCGACATTCTTTCTCCCCTGGTCGGAAAATCCCCTCACCATATTATAAATTCGCATCATTTTGCCGGTCTCATTAAGAATAAGAGGGTAGAGCAAGACGAAGAGCTTAGATCTTTTGATGTAACGGCTCTGTTTACTAGCGTGCCAGTTGACAAAGCGCTTGATATTATATTAGATAGACTACAGAACGACAGCACACTTTCACAACGGTCTACTTTGTCTCCAGTTCATGTCAGGGATCTTTTGAAGGTTTGCCTAGACTGTACTTACTTTCTATACAATGGTGAATTTTTCAAACAAATCCATGGTGCGGCCATGGGCTCCCCTGTTTCCCCAATAGTCTGTAACATTTATATGGAACATTTTGAACAGGTGGCTATCAACACCGCACTTCACCCGCCCTTGTGGTGGTATAGGTACGTAGATGATACTCACACAAAGCTGAAAAAGGTTCACGCACAAGAATTTACTGACCATATCAATAGTATTGACCCCGACATAAAGTTTACTTTTGAGGAACAAAAAGATAACACCCTACCTTTTCTAGACACTGTGACAGTGGTTAAAGAGGACGGTTCTCTGGGCATTGACATTTATCGCAAACCAACCCACACAGACCAGTATTTGAACTTTGAGTCTAACCACCCCTTAGAGCACAAACTTAGCGTAGTCAGAACACTTTTACACCGTACCAATACTATCATCACTGACCCGCTCAACAGACAAAAAGAAACTTCACACATAACACAAGCACTTAAGAAGTGTGGATACCCGTCTTGGGCTATAAACAAAGCCACGGCACCCAGGTCCACTGTTCCCTGTGACCACAACCCGAACCCTGCCACGCGCCAGAACAACAGAGGGTTTGTCGTCCTGCCCTATGTGAAGGGCGTCTCGGAAGACCTCCGTAGGATTTTCGCGAGCCACAACGTACAAACCTGTTTTAGACCTACGCGAACCCTACGACAGTCACTGGTGGCACCAAAAGACAAAACAAAGAAGGAGGATAAGTGTGGTGTGATATACCACATCCCGTGTCAGGGAAGAAATACCCGTGGTCCCTGCCAAGAATCATACATTGGGGAAACTGAGCGCTCGCTCAAGACTAGGTTCTTGGAGCACAGGAGAAAGAGTTCGGCCTCGTCGGAGGTATCACAACACATTCATATTGAGTCACCGGGACATTTCATCAGCTTGGACAAAGTACAAATATTGGACACCGAATCGGATTACTTTGCGAGGGGGGTTAAGGAGGCCATCTACATAAGAGCACATCAGCCGACACTCAACAGAGACGGGGGCCGATATCGTCTGCCAGGCATTTATGATTCGTTACTCGAGTCACGTGTCTCTAAGTCACGTGATCAGAGTAACTGAATCGTCACTCCTGAAGAAGGTCGACGGAAGAGCGACTGAAAATTCGAGGTGAGAATAATTTGTGTTGTACTACAGTTGAAAAACTTCAATAGGTTTAGTTTATGCCTAGCTGTAGTTCAAATGATGCGGAGGGTACTGTATATCTTCTACAACGGTGAATTACAATTGTATACTAGACAGGTAACATTCTAAAGAAAATGCAAAATGTTTTTCTTCCAGTAGTTTGCTATTTACGAAACCAACACAAGTTTTGCCATCGCAAACCTGTAGTTGTTCATACAATGTATTTGTTGTAACAGCTGATATTCTGGTCATATTTGCTAAATCAGCTAATCGTAGGCAGTTCTAAGTTCCGATTAGTTGATGACAGAAGAAGAAGAAAGAGGAAGAAGAGAAACACACCATAAAAACAATTTCGGGGAACATAGTAAATGACCGAGGTGAACAAAACACCAGTAGGCGAATGTTGATATTCCCAAACATACACCTGTTTTATAAAAACATGCAACGGCCACAATAGATTGATTAGTCTGGGCGCAGGTTGTACATCCGTCCGTTGTTCTCATAACCTCGGTGATACCTTTCTCCGTGTGAAACAACAAGTGAGCGACAAGCAGACTAATCAAACCTGTGCCATCAAAACGTTGGGTTTGGTTTCTTGAGAATATAATGCCCACAATGCATTTGAAAAATTGACTGGTTCTACTTCGCACTGCTGCTAGGTGTCGCTGCTGCAGCATGACGAATGAGAATATGAATGATTCTACATGGCTTTGGGAGAGGCATTTTTAAAGCTTTTTTACATGGTTCTTGCTGCTATTAGCATAATACGCTTATTATGCATGTCTAGGGTACAACCGGCCCATTAAGTCTTTATGCGCAAACATCATGATGTTACAGTGGGAGACTTATTGCCTGTTTGTTTGTTTGTTTGTTTGTTTGTAACTGCAATAGGCACAAACTGCAATAGGACAAACAATGTTGGACCCCTTATCTTCTGTTGTCAATATGTGTGTTCTGTGTCAAATGTCTGAGTCAACAATTCCAAAAATCAGGCCACCGCA
>NC_049981.1:17430858-17452537 GCF_000003815.2 Branchiostoma floridae | reverse complement strand
TAAGACCTCCATGAACGTCCTATCCGAGGTACTAGTACGTCCCTACCCTTAGCTATGTACTCATTTACACTATACTTCAGTGAAGAGATTTTTGTAAAGTACCTTTCTCAATAGCATAACATTGATATTTCAGTACTTCCAGGTTCTAGGTGGCCAATGTCACCCACAAGGCCACCGTGTTCTTTATTAAACAACTTTACATGCAAAAGACGGTGGACTAGCCACAAAAATCACCATCATATCAAAGGGACTTGTGTCGTAGTCAACTTGGCTGATCGAGTTTGTGTCGACTTGTTATTTGCACCTTTGTAGAACATGAACACTGACCAAGTAAACAAAAGGCAGTGCTGTGGTCCGCATGGATTTCAAATGTACGTCTGAGCTTTGAATCGCTTTGTCACCTTGTGGCGCCATACACTTCGCCTTTAGGGTTGAAATGTCACCACGAAAGACAGTTGTTTTTGTAACGTCTTGGCTTTACACTAGCTAAGCACTCCTGCTGGCTGTAACAACGGTCCCAGAGGACTACAATGCTGTCCACGTTATATCACGTGGGATTGCAAAGAATAACAGCCTTGTCGAAAATGCCTCAGGTTGTCAGCAAACAGCGTTTGAACATGACTGCTTACGCCTCGCTGGTCATAACTTCGTGGGCTCAAAAGATTCTCAGACAGTATTGCCTCATGCCATTACGTTCATGTCGTGGGAAAGTGAACAAGGGGTTTACCCAGCATTGGATATTGTCATCCCTCTACACTACTAGAAGTGAACACGCAGGTACATGGACACATTTGCAAAGATTGCAAAGCTAACTTGCCAGATCCAATGCTTTTCAGGTACATCGATGACGCAAATAGCGCCGGGGGTGGCAGAATCTCAACATTGATCTGGTGTTTGAAACTTGCTAGCAGTGTTCATGATAATAGGACTCGAACTAGTACTAGTCTTTGATACATAAAAAGTACTCTTATCGCTATTCCATATGTCTTATTCCAGAAGTAGAAAATTTGTCTTCGATAAAAGCAACCGATATTCACGTAAATATTGCTGAAATATGAGTGAAAGTACTGTTAAACCGAAGGGTGTTGATTAAAACAAGCCATGAGCTGTCTTGGATACCTTTCTGTGATTTACTAAGGTGATTTCTGACAAACTTTCAATCAACATCGACGTTTCTTCTTAATTATATCAATGATTATCTAACAGATAATACAGTTTATTCCATTATCTGCCTTGATAGCGCTGATTTATAGATATTCAACAAGTATTGAATAGATTTTCTACCGATTCCTGCTTAATTAGCGAGAGAATTGTTGTAAGGATGAGTTCAAGTCTTTTTGATCCAGCACTTTGAAATTAAACATTCATGCACAGGAAGGAAACTCGTGCTCTCCTGATCTCCAGCCAACAAAGTCACAAAACACGCACATTTATTCATTGTAAATAGCAAAAAGTCAGATACCGTTGCAAGACCATGGCCTCTCTACTCTTCTTCTTCCATGGAATCAATTCCTTTTCTTGTGTCAACTAAGATAGCACGTAAAATATACATCAATCCAGATTAAGTGCCCGTACTATATAGAGCAAACGCTGACAAATGTACGTCTTATGCTGGGAATCGTGTGGCATGCTGACCGATTCCATTACAGAGGGAAACCGACTGTAACGCCAAAGTGAACCCACCCTGGGATGGAAAAGGCATACAGGGTTAGATGTCAATATGAATAGATAATGTTGACCAACAAAATGTGATGCTGCCTAGTCACGTAGAGAAAAACATGGCTTATTGAGTAATCTAATTCATACAAATGCACTTATGGGTAGGAAAGTTTTTATCAGTTCATGTTAAAGAAAGATTTAACAGGTGTATGGCATATTGGCAGGTTGTCCGTGGCCCCATGTTGTCTGATTTGCAGCTGAAAGTGTTACTTCTGACATTGGGCGCCGTTTCCATCAACAACCTAATGGCATGATACATAGCAAGCGGCTTGCCCGTAACATATTGGTCTCCTTGCACATGTTCAACCTTGCCATTTGGTCGCTGACATTGCACTACCGCAAGTGATTGGATTAGGAATTCCCTCCGTAAGCTTAATATAAAACTGCGCGCGCTGAGCAAATGTTCATAGAGCATGTTTAATCATCAACTCATGGTGAGATGGAATGAATTGACTAACGGTTTGCCCGATTGTAAACGTCAATAGTATTCGTCGTTTCCAAGGTTTTTCCTGGATGTCGATCCGTAATCAAAAGAGGCCCGAAATTGTAGTTCGGAAATGGCAACAAATTGTAAACGCACACTCACAGAGTACGTCATGATTTAGCTCAGACAAGTTAGATTTTAGACTGCAATGCAGCAAGAGGTAACGTTTTCTGGTGAATCATTTACTACCTCGGCAATATTATCCGTCCCGTCCTTATGTCACGTACGTAGTTTGTAAAAGAGACATGATGCAGTGAGAATGGTACGGAAGGGCAATATATGTCGACCCAATTGTGTAGGGGGTGAAACGTTCAGAGAAAAGGATGCATATCTCATAACATTTCCAAAATGATAATACACACTTACAGTGCACGGAAGAAATTAATCAAAGGACATGTGGAAATGTAAGCATATAAGTAAGATATAGAAAGTACATAACAAGAGACACTACATACATTTAGATACAGAAAAAAATAAAACCAAACGAGGACCTATTGATTACTTTCCAACATACGTTTTTCTTCATTTTATTTTATTTACCTGTTCTTTTGAATATGAGTTTGACTTTCTTTAGATGGTTTTCTTATACCCTTTCCAGCTGCTTTACGCCGCAGTTGTCTTTGACGTCACCAATATCTTTTCAGAGATATAGTCCAGAGATGTTTGGAAGGAAAGAACTTTTGACTTGTCTTCAGGAGTACGTATCCTATAGGTACCAACCGGTACCGGTGTGCATCCATCACGACACAGTCTTGTCAGGAGAACATTGTATTCCTATTTGACTTTTGCTAGAACCGTCTTTCCAAATATCCTACCGGGCAAGATTCTGGAGACATCAAGATGTCCCTGGACAGAAACGTCCTTCGTGCATTCTTTAATAAGATTCAATATTCGTCAACGTTTCGGTACAGAGAAAGTTAAGTTTTCTCCAGGGCAGAGCAAGCCAATCAACTGAAGTGAGGGCTTAAGCAAACCGATCGTTATCTTTAGCCATGTGTGTCAATCTGGGAGTACCATGGGATTTCCCTTCAGCTTTCCACACACCTGTAGGGTTTTAGTGTAGGAAAAAGTTACAGCATCGACGTTTGCAAGGAATGTCCTTCTATGGCAGACTGCGCTTTTTGTATAGACGTTACTTCATCTGTGTAGAATAACTTCGCCTTTACTAAAGAATGTATGTGTAACTACATGGAGAAAACAAATTTATGTACATTACATGCCGGTGCTAGCGCCATCGGAGAACATTTAAGTTTGTACCTTGGTTGCATACCTAATAATGATGCACAACTCTTTTGAACAATAATGATGCACACCTTGTTTAAATAAAAATGATGTTTATAAAATATTAGCAAAAAAATCTGATCCTCTGAGGAAACTATGATATGACTAACACGAACCCTTGAGCTTTGTTTTAATCCCAGCAGATGTTGAGCCACAGGTTCAATGTAACAAACTTTGGCTTTAATTCTTTCCGTCGTCGACCAAAAGGCTGTGGAGAGTTATAAAGATCGATATCACCCGTGGTAGCTAACACATTAGGGACAAATTCGCGTTAGCTTTCGGATCTCGTTTTTCATAACATGGAAACGCACTGCTTCCATCTGTCTCTGTCTGCCTACTCAGTAGGCAATTCATCGTGGGGCAGCCGGAGTATTTTTAGATTTCCAATCGGCGTTTTGTGGCCATGGTTTCGCAAGTAACCTTTGAATCATATCTTTTAATATCAAGGCCAAAAACATGCTTAATGAATTCATAAGCGGTAATCTTATCATGTTATAAAGTACGAAACATATCAAATTCGATAGTGTTATGACTTGATTTGCAAAGAAAGCATGATTACATCTACGTAATGTTGACCACAAGAATATATAAGTCAGATTCAGCACAATTCACACAGATGCGACGATAAATTGCAAGATGCCTGGAGTGAGCCATGAGGGGTTGACCTTGCAATATTTGCTACCTGGTCGAGGTAATGCTACTTGAGTGTGTCATTCTTTATCTAGAGTAAATATTTGCTAATGCACAAGCCCTTGACATGGAGAAAAAGGATGTCCAATCCTAAAGTACTAGTACATCTTAACTCAGTAAAATAAACATCATTATAGAAAATATTAGGTCCTTAGGCATGGTAAATCTTTTGAGAGCACAGTAAAGATACCATAATTATTCTCACTCAAAGAGCACAGGTTCCCGGCAGTCGGTATCTGCCCCCGTCTCTGTTTAGGGATGATCGAGAGGCTCTTTTACTCCTCTTGGGAAACAATCCTGCCCAGTGCCTTAACTTTTTCTTCAATCGCAGAATTTCCGGAACTCTTAACGTTGATGTTCCAAATCACAATGTTGGACGCTGGTGAGTTGCTGACGTCACACATTCGTTCTGGTCACGTGACAATATGTGAGATCAACGATCACATGATAGGCTTTGTTCTGTAATGTTTACTTTAAGACGGATATCTCTGCACCGGACTGTTACGATTAAGCCTTTATTCCTTCTTTGTCTATGGTTATTACAAAAGTCAAATGGACTCGTCAGAATCATGACCAGATCATCCAGGTCGTTGACAGACCAACCAGCGAAGTGAAACTTGTAATGTTATCAGAATTCAGCCGTGTACTGTCATTGAAAGATGCCAAACCTTAAATCACCGGCCATGAACTTTGGCATGTAATCGTTAGACTTCGTGCTGGGAATAATGACTTCCCTAAGACGTCTAATCGCCCGTTTCAAACCTCGTAATAGCCTCACTCGGGAAAAGAGTAATCTGGAGTGACTAGAAGTGACTTAATATATTGTGTCGAGTTTTGCATACACGCATGCCTGTGAGATGTCTGTTGCTGATAGTTTGGGGGGCTTTGCGAATGCTGGCGCCACATGTGATTGGCGGCTTAAGAAATGAAAACTTATCGTCAAACGTTTTCACCAGCACCTTAAGAGCCGTTAAAGTCCATCCATGTTTAGATACTGTTCTATACTGGGAAATATGTTATATCAGGAATATCAACTTGAAGCTCCTGTAGCTCTGCTTTATAGAATACCTTTCAAATATGACCTCATCTGGTTCTACTCTCTTAACCACATTTCAAAAGAATATCATGATCAAGGTTACGGGTGGCTGATTTATAAGTTAGTGATCACCGATAGAAAATTTTATTTCTTTAATAAAATGATGTGATAAAAGTCCACAAAGACCACTTGTGACATTTAGTATATATTGCACCTATGAAAGATATAGAAACTTACGTTACAATAAAATCTTTGAAAATATATCACACCGACAAGCCCTCGGAAGGAGATTGTGCACTTCTCAATACGCTAGCCTCCAGCCCTGTAAATGCAAAGCCCAAGTTCTATTTTATCTGACCAAAGCATCTTGAAATATGGCATGGTAGGTCAGCATCCCTGGAGGTAGAATCATAAGTTAATCTGTACCCCGCGTTTGTCCGTACTATCCCGGTAGGGACGACTGGATATCCCTATAAGTATAGACATTCATTCTTATCTGATGAAAGAGGAAAGAAAATCGTTTAAGGCCTTGCGTTTCCTGACTCCACCATCTCAGCAATGGGTATGCTAAGCCACCAGAGACGTTGATTTGCCGGGCAATACACACCTGATGGGTTTTCCTTGTCTACGTAATCCCGACTTTTCAAAGTGGAAGATCGGTACTAGTTCTTTTGTTGTTGCTTTATTGAGTTTAAAGTGCTAACGCAGACTGCTGACCTTGATGTGTCGAGGATGTGGCGGCCCTACCGACGACCTGGCACCAGCAGGTTTTGTACCCCAATTTCTACTCCAGAAAATCTAAACATACCAGAAATATCAAGATAAATATGCCATCACTGCTAAACGAATCAGACTTCGATGAAAAGTCCGAAAGTTAGAATTCTATCTGAACTACATGATCCTGAATGTATGTCATATATCCTTTATTGATGTTAGACTCTGTTTGGACATGATGAGGTATTTCCTAACCAATTTCCTCATTCATCAAACCAAGTAAGTGTTGTGCGGACACTTTTGAAAAAGTACCCAATTCTATTCCCATCAATCCAGGCTTTATCCAATTAAACTGGAGACCAATCTACTCACCCTTGAAATGGAGGTCCGTGCGGCCGCACTTCGGAACACTTCATTTCTGGGTAGAAGAAGCAAGTGCCTACTGCATAAGGCATCTCACTGAGCGTTGTAGAAGCCACCTCACTAGGTGCAGGTTGATATGGAAAGTGCTGTAAAACTAATGAAAACAGCTTAATATGAATGATAAAACAGAATGATATGACTTGGTTAAGCGAATTGGGTTCGCATGTTTCATATTTTTTCTATCGTGTCCATCCATTTATAATTAGATTCAGTGAACATCCATATACACTGTACATGTCATCATCATCATGGCTCTCTCCCCGTCGTCGAGGATTCGTGGGAAGTTCTGGATGGTCTGCAGGCCCTCATGTGACTGAGCAGTCCTATCTTTGACCTGCACACTCTGCTGCACTGCTGGCAGGTGAACTGGGCAGAGGAGACGGGCTGGTCAGCTGCCTCCTTTCTCCTCCTCCTTCTATCTTCAGCGTGGTCACGTCGTTTAGTCTCAAGGGCCGCCTTGTCAACGTTCTCCAGTTGGCTCTGTTAGCTGCGCTATTTTCCCAGTCAGCTGCAGGGATGCCAGCCACTCCTGTTGTTGTTTTAACTTGTCTTAATACCGATTTCTTGGAGCGCCTCTGGCACGCTTGCCTAAGCAGAGGAACTGTACATGTATTGACGAAACTGTACATATATATTGACGACTATATTTACAGAATGTGCCATCATTTATTGTGATAATTGAAGCCGCAGAAATAAAGAACTCAGTAAATGATGGTAATAACTTGATGACGATGCGAAATCGCCCAGCTGGCAATGGCACCAAGTAACATTTGATTCCGAAAACCCACCCCGATGTTGAGTAGAGATTTCTGTCTCACAACTATCAAACAGTTCCTTTCACTCAGACACAGACAAACAGAGATGATCGAGCACGTCATTACCAGTTTATTACAAAGCTTCCATCTTCTTTCTTCGGCGTCAACGATGGACTATATCAGACAATCTCAAAAGCTTTTAACAATCTGTACAGACCCATCAAATCATACTTGCTTTATGCAATTGAACACACAGGCTGATAACTCTTAATGTACCTTTTCCAGGGGCAAATACGCTTGCGTCGTTTTGCCTGTTTCGATATCACTCCACAATCGATTTACCGGATAGGTTGATAGCCATATCGTTGAAATGACAGCAATAAGTAGGTCAACCTAATGTTGCCGTGGAAATTTCATAACCATCATGTATTTGCAAGTTCGAACATGGATATGCTTTCTAGTCGGTACTCTTGTTTTCTTAGTTCTATCTTCCATCACCAGCATGCTGTTTATGGCTTTTATTTGTTCCTTTCATCGCCAATATTAATTCTGTTCCATGTCATACTTTAAATGTGCATTTTGCTCTCATGAAATGATTTCGTCTCGCAAAGTGCACGTTTCTTTTGGTGGATGACTTAGCAGCAAGAACTTTGGCCTACTACTAACAGATTTACATCAGGACTTACGGACGTTACCCGTAAGTAAACAGTAAATCGTACTGGGAAGGTGAAGCTTATGTGAAATAAACTCTTCGCTGGCGCCGTTTCAGTGCACCCTTGAGCATTACTGCCTTGTTGCTACTACAATGGTGACCCCTCTCTCGGACCCTAACAGTTCCAAGGTCCAATAATCAATCCATCTTCCTGGTATGGCCCACATTTACGTTGCTCAGAAGGGTGATATAGCAATAGTTTGTAGTCGCGTTGCCTGCTAAATCTTTAAATCACTTCCGAAACACATTTAGATCTTAGCAATTGGAAATTTTACTGCATTAGTCACTTTTAAGGGACGAAGGTAGCTGTTGTAGCAGTAACATTCCTCTTCAAATTCAGTTAAGGATTTATAATGATAATGCCATTTTTTATATCGTGTTAAGATAGTTATATATCTTTTACAATGAATTGGCCAGTCCCTACTTTGGTATTCCAAAACAAAGCTTAATGCTTAGCAGTGAAGTTTTTAGTGCGTGAGCAATTTTGTTTTTCAACAATTGGTATGTAGCTTTATTAATACACTTTATTTATAGCAAGATGGGGACTCCTATTTTATGTATTAAAAAGAATAGGCACATTTAACGAGATACTTCAATAATTTATATTGTTGCATAAAATTGTAATGTCTTTCAATCTGATTAGAATTGACATTCCATAACCTAAAAGGCGGGCCTTTGTGAAAGAACTTTTCGTTAAATGTGGCGACAGCCTGCCGTTCTCATTCTGCGGCTGTAGCCTAGACATAATGCAAGTTACACTTCAGCTATTCCTTTCACGTGCATGGTGTAACGGCTTTTTAAATGCAGCAAATCGTTGTGTAACATTACTGTAGAGTGGGTTCATGTCATGATGTCCGTCTGCTCGATGGGATACAACCTCAAACATCGCAGTTGAAAGGTGCCAGGAAGCACCTAGAAGTGGAAATGACGACAGGGCAGATAGCTCCCTAATATCTTTAACTACGCACGATTTTAAACAACTTGAGAAACATCAACTGTTAAAAAGGCTCTCCGAAAGATAACTTACGGGCAAATGAAATTAAGTATAGACCATTCCGTAATGAATAACGACAATTTACTTTCTGTTGTTAATGGTTTACAATTATCCAGATCAAAAGGCCGTGTACTTATGGGCCCTTGGTCGATTCTTGGCTTGCTTCTCTCCCTGCAATTATAGAACATCAGTAGGGGGTCATCAATATCCATGGAAGTCACGTAAGAATGTCAAGACCGCATCAGGAAGTCACGGCCTCTCCCGGAGCTGTCTGTAAAGGCGTCCTCTGGGGATTTCGCTAGAGTGAAGGGCAGACACAAGGACAGGCAGATAATTGCTACAAACTTTGCTGTGTAGAAGCTGTACGTTGTGACACTCTGTCCATGTATATAATACATATATACAGACAGTCTGTTGCACGTGTCTGGGCTATGGGAAACTGTAGGATATCAGGAGATTACATGTCCATTAAATGCGAAATCCAATCGATATAACGGCTCATCTCTGCCTGCCCCAGTTGTACTCTATAGCTTCTTCTATTTTGGTTTAGGGTGACAGTTAGGTCTCCCCTGATTTTAATTTCTATAGGTCAGCTTAAACATGTATCTTAAGAAAGCTTAGAGAGCTACGGATCCGCGGAAGCTGGTTAGATACTTGGTGCAGTAGAGACATCTGACGGAACACAAATTGCAGGTGTCTTTGAAACGACAGTTAAAACAGAACACAGTTGGTGATATTGATATTAATGCTGTAGAGCTCGAGCAAAGGGAGCAAACTGCAAGCTGCCTTTTCTCGGTCTATATAGTCAAGAAAATTCCTACACATTGCCCCATGTACGATGATTCTGAACTGCTTTGTCTCTACTCTTAAACTTACTTGAAACAGCTGGTTGCACTGCGTTGTCCCACGACATCATCAGCTAACTTCCAACCTTCACCAGGGGTTTCGCCCCCTCTGTTAGTACCCCCTCTGGTTGGCGGGGCGGTGACGTTGGCCAATCCGTCACCTGTCGTGAGTTAGATCTTCCATGTGTGCTCCCTGCTTTTCATCCAGAGCCATCTTGAGGCCGCCTCGGCTGCTTCTGCCAAGTTCTTGGTGACCACTTTTCTCTTTCTTCCTTTAATCCCTACAGCTCCTAACCCTCTCCATGTTGACTGGCCTACAAAGCCTCTGCACCCTACTTCTATGGGGTAATACCAGGTTTTCCACCCTTTCTCAATGCAGGACTGTTTCAGTTCGTTGTACTTCTCAGCTTTCCTCTCAAACGCTTCCTCCATCCTGTCTTCCCAAGGGACAGTGAGCTCCATAATGACTACCTGTCTGGTTTTGGCTGACAGAATCACTATGTCTGGCCTCTGGTTTGTCGTTGTTATCTCCTCTGGGAAGGTTAGTTTCCTGTCCAGGTCGACCCGTAGGTCCCAATCACCTGCTGAGGCCAGGATTCCTAAGCCTTCGTCTATTGCACTCTTTCCCCTCCTCTTTCCTTTCCCTCCTTCTTTCACGAACTCCACAAATCTCAGCCTTCTCTGCTTTCTTCCACTCATCTGTACTCTCTTCTCCTCTAGTGCGGCTGCTAGTACCCTCAGCACTCTGTCGTGTCTCCATCTGTACCTTCCTTGCCCTAGGGCTACGGCACATCCTGTCAGCAGGTGACTTAAAGTCCCTCTCTTCCCGCATAGCACGCACTTCTCACTCTCCTTGCCCCATCTCTTCAGGTTTGCTGGGGTGGGTAAGAGATCATAAACAGACTTTAGGAGGAATTGTGTCCTCAGCGGTTCCCAGGACCAGAGTTCCTTAACACAATAGTCAATAAATACTGTTTTCCTCTAGCATTAGGCATAGTGGGCAAAAGCGTGAACAAACTATATTAAAACTCTTTTGAATTCGACACCTCCCTTTAGATCATCTCTATTTCGCTTGAATTTAGGACTTAAAGCCTTATATCCTATAAACCGGCTGTGCTCGACTGTTCTTTATACCCCAGCCCAAGAGACGTTTGATGCGATCAGTCCTGATATTTCATCTGATACCATCTCTTCAGGGGTACCAGAGAGGTGTGATTATCGTAGTCTACGCTAGGGGCCATCTGCAGTAAGGTTTGAGAATTGTTTTTGGGATGTATGACTGTGCACTGCCATGCAGCGAGATGATACAGATATGTGTCGGCTATCACTGATAACGGACAGGAAGTGGCACGCTAGATGACCCCGATAGTTAGGTCAGCCTGGAAAAGGACATTTTGGCTGAGATGCGGCATGTCTCTGTTCAGCGAGTTATCCATCTCTGCCAACAGCCTCTTCCACTGGCCACTATCTATCTACCCCCGTCTATGTAATGAATAGCACGCAATCTATGTAATTATTTCGGCGCTTGAGGTTATCAACAAGCCATAAAGCATATCAAAATTAACATCTGCTAATTTGTGACTGTATAACATGTTGGATATTTCCATGCATCCATTAATAGATAAAACAATACATGCTTTGGGCTTTGATCTTAAAAAAAACAAGCTTTCGTTACCATAAGATGTAGCTGACTCAATGCTTCTTGATACCAATCTATATACCTTTGGAAATAATTGGAGCAACCCAAAACCTGCCGGAGGAAGAGGCACCGATTGATGTGACGTCTTGTGCAAAATCGTGACTTTGAATACACAACTCAAACAAAATTCAGACAAACCATGCCAGCCCCACAGTTCTATGGATCTCCAGAAAATACAGTATCTGGGTAACCAGTTCCCAAAGACCGTGGATTTTAAGAGTACCTGAGCAAAGTAATTGCCAAGTTCACGTCTTCTTACCGCCAGTTGTGGCAGGGATTGGTCTACAGCAGAGATATAAGTGGTAAATAACCGGCCCAGGATTACCCTGCACCCTTTCCAGTACACCCTCTCCATTGACTTTGATTCTACGAGAGTCAGTTCCGGGTGCCCGGAAGAATTTTTAAATGTTCCTTCACAAATTTGTAACGAAGTATTAATTGTCAGTAAAAGTTTTTTTTTTGTCAAAACCATGGCTATTTTATCCTAAAACCATTTTTTTTTAATTTTGTGTTCAGTCCTTATGTAGAGAAATATATCCATATCTATATCTCTATTCTATCCAGAGATGAAAATATCACCAAAATGCTCATCAAAATCGATCTACGCCATTAATAATAATAGATTCATTCGTGTTCTGCGTTTCAAAGCGTTGGAGTGGAGAAATAGTGATGACAAATGTCGCACATACGGACAATGGGTGAAGGTGACCTTGCGGCAAATCTTCACATCCGCGGATCGATGTTGTCTTTTCAGATTGTTGCAATTATTCTACTTTTGAGTGCTTCTCTTCAGGCAGAAGCACCGGGTGGGCGTATTAAAATGGTCCCATTTGCCATAGTTATTTCTGTCCTCCATTCTCTAAGAACCTTTGTTTGGTTGGCGTCGACCATGTTTGCATAAACCTGCCATTTTCCCATTCACCCAATTGCTGCCACGAGGTTTTGATCAACAGAACCAATGTTGAAGGTTGAAGTCACAGAATATCACCCACAGAGACTATCATCAAACAGTTAAATATGAGATAAAGCTTGCCTTGAAAGGAATGGAGGAAGGAAATTGATGTCATATGCATACCTTTAAAACGTACCGGGAATAGCGTGAAAGGCATATACACAATCTTGTCCTAGATCTTATATCTACAGCACGCTTATTTGTAACCGTAAAAGAAGGCTTGCACAACTCAAAAGAGGTTGAGAATGAGATGGATGTAATAGAATATGAAGTTCGTGATGTCGTTTTATTCTCTAATTCATTAAGTCCCAAACCTTCAAAGGTTACGATCATTTATCAATGCATTTTTGGCAGAAATATTCTGACTATAAAAATCGACCACATGTTAACGTAGTCGTCATAATAATTTGATGGGATGGTCGTTAGGGAAAGTCTACGTCTCAAAGTTTACTTTCATTCAATTCACAAATTGCTTTCCCTTGTTGCTTCATAATAGTTCGTCAAGCATATCGGCTTCGAGCCAATGAACCGCATCATCTTGGATTTCACTCTCCATTTCTTATAGGCTCGATGTAAGTGAACTTTCCAGATACTTTAATAATTCAGACTCCTCCTTCTTTGGGTTACGTTGCATACTTAGGCCAGATCAAGGCTCTGAATCGATGGGAGGAAGGGATATTGCATGGAAAAGTAGTCGTTATTTTTTTGTATTTCTACATGTATGTTATCTTACTTTTCTGTAAGACAACATTTCTGTTTGGGAATTTGAAAATCCCATGATCTGTAGGTTTCAATAGTCAGGTGCGCTACTCCTGCAGCAGGGTGGCGGTGAGTACCGGTGGCTATAATAGGAACTGCAGGTTTTCCCAAGACTTCCCCTGCGGGACGACTGAGTTGATAGGTAAGAACTGTAACAACTCCTGACGATGATGTATTCTGCTACGTGTATGATTTACTTGATTTTACGTCACCACTGGCGCGGAAATGTTACGGTTTGAGCAAACTTCAAGTCTTAGAATCGTCGAACCATTATAGACACGAAGACATTAGCTCACCTCCTGTGCAAACTACACAAAGAACATGTTGCATACGCATAACACTGTACCTGATAGAACTCAATTTGGATCATGTCATTTTTATATAGATTATACAGTTGGATGAATCATAGAATGGTCCCTTGTTAATTGTCTTTCCTTATAGAATGTGCGTTGAATAAATCACAGTAAGATCCGAATAATTTCGAAATCAATCTGCATACTTTTCATGATATCTGAAATTATGATGTTTACATTACATTAAGTTGAATTATATCACGTTAACTTGATTAAAGGTATCACTTATCAGCCCATCAGGTATTTTTTAAACAACTTATTTTGTAAAAACATTTATATTTGCAAATAAAAAACATTAAAAGCATTTTTCGTTCATACCTGCTTCTACTTGACGCTGCGTTTCGCAATACAGGCCAAATTGCTTATCTACTGACCCATTGCATATATCTTAAAATACCTTATGTATTGTAACCTGCTTCTGTTTCCATGCATAAAACACAAGCTGAACTCTCCGGAGTTAATGAGTTGTAGAAAACCGCTTGGTCTAGTTTTCTTCATTAGGAGTGATCTAACACATGGATTGAATATCTCTTTGCAATATGCATGCAGCGTTTGATCATGCGGAGTCATGCGATGGTCATGCTTGTGTGGCATCTAAAGCTCCCTCCTTGCATAGCTTGATTAAACAGGAACCAAAATGCTGTTATTCCTTTAACCTTTCAGCCTGTGCACTTTTTCTTGATGAGTCGACTTTACATAATTGCTTGATAAAAAACTTTCTTTTCAAAGAAAACTCAACCAGTTACATAACGGAAAAATATTATTTACCACGCTACTCCCATCCGTCTCGCTCAGTTGTTTTCATTTTGTTTCTGTACCCCTTATCTCAAGTGAAGTTCGACCTGCTTTCGTAATATCCTTTGTTTAATGATAAAGAATTTAGTTTATGAAGTTGCTGTCAGTGCATATTGCTCCAAATATGCTGGCCATTGCTGCCATACTAACGTCAATGTTTACTGATACAGTTCAGGTAAAGAAGGCATATCGTCTGTAGCTGTAAGAGGTCCAATCAGCTCCACATTTTCTTTTTTTTTGCTATGGGTGTATTAGGTAGATAAACGGATTACATGCAGTAATCCCTTGGAGTCAAATTTAATTTAAGATCAAACCCCAATTGGAGCCGCGTTTCCCCTGTGACCACCTTCCAAAATGAACTTTTTTCAATCAAGGATCGTTACTTGAGCATGCCTGACAAATGAGGATGTTGTCGTTATTAATGTTTTACAAGGGGAAAAGTAACAAGTTTACTTTTTAAAACTTTCTTGCAGAAGTCTGGCACACATGTGAAATACTAACACGTATATATAGACACTGCTTTATGATACCACTTATCATTGCATTGGCTTTGGCTTTTTCCACACACTATATTTGGTTACCAACGATTCATGTCGAAGACACTATATATATATATATATATATATATATATATATATATATATATATATATATATATATATATATATATATATATATAGCATGTGCGATGGCGAACATTAACATGTATGACCAAAAGCAGCCATTCACAAAGAGAGGTCGATAATTTGTTCCGGCTTTGTGTGTTCCTGGATGGTGAAAGGATTTGCCTTGTGTGTGCCAAACTTCAACCAGATTTTAAGGCAATGTCTGATCATGACTATAGTTTTCTTTGCACGATTGTTCACTTAGACACATGGATATAATATGGAGAATGTCACCATTGTGATAACAATTGCAGGTCGCCATTCTTTCATTCTTACAGAAAATCTTATAACCATTAGTCTTTGTCCCAATACTGATGTGGTCACTTTACGGCATTACAACTATAAGCCTGATCGATGAAGAAAAGCAAAAATAGAATCAAAGCGACTCGCAGCTGCTCGTAAAGGAATGCCAATTATGTAGTCTATGCTAATCTATTTTATTCATTATGCTAAATCATTTGATGAAATACTGTCTCATAAAGGTCGATTCAAATATCGGATTGAATCAATTAGGAATGAGTGTCTATACATTTGACGGTGTCAATTCATAAGATTATCTTCAAATCTACTTCAACGTGATATCGAAGCCACCTCCCTACATGGAATGATATTTTACTACAAACAAAGGAAAGTGAAACCATACAGTAGATAGTGAGCGTCTTACTGGATCTTTATTCTAAGTCTGTAATGTAGACATGTACAGGGCTAGTAGTTTGGAACAACCAGCGGCTAGTTGTGCAGCCGTAACTCATTCCCAGCCTTGCAAGCAAATACATTGAAATAAGAGGAATGAGCTGCAAAATGCCTCTGCTTCAGAATCTTTGCAGAAAAGTACGCCCCGTGGTGCATGTATATGGGGCAGATTCCTCATTTTCATAAATGCTTGAGTCAGAAACATCAACTTACTAAGACTGAAAACTATTTGATCCAATAGGAGAACCAAGGACGGTTACGAAGACTGCTTGAGAACTTCCTTAAAAAACTTTTGTATAGATAGTTGCAATTATGTTGACGTCATCAATTTTCATCACGAGCTTAGTATTTAAATGCTAGGGGACCATTTTGGCGAACCCTCCATAGACTACGTAATGCGTCTGGATACGCACTATACCTCTGGATACGGCTTAAGGATTTAATCACACTTTCCCAGCGTTCAATTGCCGTTTCAGGGCATACCGCACACGTTCCATCACGTCTTCTGGGAAAGTGCCGACCTTTCGCCAAGGGTGCTGAGCATTAACCAACGCGCGCGCACACTTACACCGAGGAGTTGGTGTGAGCCGTAGGAGTCCGGGGAGTTTACGTCTACGAGTCCTGACATTTTATGAGAATAGCGGCTCTTCCGTTCCATCTGAGAGAGTCGGCTTAAGCTGTGCCGTGACTAGAGGCTTGCACGCCTCCTGGCTCGATCGATGGAAAGTAAATCAAGGCTGATGTGGGAGTTTGTCCTCTGGCATTTTCTTTTGAAATGAACGGCCTCTTCCTACAAATTGCCATCACCGCAAACGCCGCCAGGTGATGGAACGGACGCCAGTTCAAACCGACCAACATCTCTCCCCTGCAATCAGACTTGCGGGAATCATAGTCAAATCTGCTTATTGAAGAACACCCTCTAAGTTCTTGACACTTCTTAGACTTCTCAGTCTTCCACGGCGTCTGCAGAGCTGTAGTAAGGTTCTGGGAGTGGGGCATACTGTAATTATCTCAGTTAAGCTCTATGTACAAATCTCGTCGGAAACCACGTTAAAACACATGATAGGGATACATGTATGCGGATGACCTCAATTATGATAGGTCGGCCGGTTTCCTGCTTGCCTCACGGACGAACTTCGTTGAGGTGCCAACACTTCAGAGAAAATTGCCAATTTCCTTCTTTAGGACTTCCCCTCTGCCAGATGTGTCTGATTTACGAGAACATTGCTTGACCTCCATCGAGTAACGGCAGCAAAGAACCTGCCTCCCCAAAGAAAAATCATCTCACGAGTACATCGGAAAATTGCACCTCATAATTGCCTCGGAAGCAAGTAACAGACCTGTCGTAATTTTTCCTTGCTTCTTTAAGTAAGCTATCTTTGCGAACGCCGTCCAAAGCAGAGCTGACTTGGCAAGCCACCAGTACGTTGTAGGTGGAATAGGCAGAGGTCCTCCATCTTAATTCATATCTTGTCATCTAACTACCATTGCGGCGTTTTGCGGACGGAAAGATTCCATAGATTTTATTTTCGTATCGACCGCACAGATACCTGGGGCCAAATGAGGTGTGCCATACACACACGTGAGGGTGCAGCCGCGCGCGGTGGGTGGAGAAGCAATTGCCAAACGCTGGAAAATAAAGAATTGAGAGAGAGATCAAGGTCGTCACGCTTCACGACGATCTGACTGGAATATTGAACATGAGTGTGTCCTCACGGCAGTCGCATGTTTGTGTACTTAAACCCAAATACTGCCGTTTACAGGTTCAGTGGCTCTGCGATTGAACTTTGATTGCCCCTGCTGATTTGTTTCAGGATATACGAACGCCGAGAGGTCGGTAGGTCATTCAAGGACTTAGAGCTGTTACCATTGGTCGATGTGTGTGGCGCTGTACCGGTGAGGTGCATTGATGAGCGCTGTATGAAGACACTTGACGTCGTGTGTTCAAGGCGGCGTTCAGAAGAACTCTTGCTGCAACAGGCTGATTCACTAGCGACGTTGTGGAGAGAGCCTAGAAAGAGATGGAGGTAGCTGACTTCGAAATTACAGCAGCCGATCCTCCTTCTGAGGACCACCGAAGACCTAGCCGAGAAGGTAGGGTCAGCGTGCTGGACCCTGACGCCGACTTTGTCGTCAAGACAGTCCGAAGACGTAAAAGTGGTGTCTACCTAAGAGAATGGCAGGTGTGCTTCCTTGTCATCCTCGTGCTCGGAGCTCTCTCCGTTATCGTCTACTTTGCTGGATTTTGGGGACGATACAATGAGACAAGCATGGATGACGAGAAAGGTCCGTTTGTGATAGGCAACTTCGACGTGTTCACTCCTCGGCTTAACAAGCCAGTGCCGCCGCCGAATGACTGTCCTTGGACCGCCGACCAGCTTCCCCGCGACCTGATCCCATACAGTTATAAAGTATCGCTTCGATTAAACATGGATCAACCAGATTTTATTGGAACCACTTCAATCAATCTACGCTGTCAGCACCCCACCCGAATGATCGTCCTGCATGCGAAGAACATCAACATTTCAGGCGCGAAGGTTGAAGTGTCAGACCTGACCACGGCCGAGAGAATTCCTATAATTGCACCGATGTCTTACTACAACTTCAAGAGTGCTTATGTCGGTAAACTGTCGAGAATGTTACAAGACGGGCGGATATACAGGTTGACTGTTCGAGGGTTCCGTGGTCTGATCAAGCAGGAGCCACCAGGACTTTACTTACAAGGATTTCTGGACGACACGGGGAAGCCACGGTAAGTTGCCTTGAGTCATTTAGGATCTTCCTCAATAACTTTGTAATGATGCGGCTGCGAGCCTTTAGGCATAATGAATCGCATGTATTACCGTCACGCGTTTACCAACGTGCTTGCTCCGAACGGCTGCAGCGCATGTTAATAACGCTTGCGGTTCCCTGGTATCGAAATCATATTGGCACGTTGGAGAGAAATGTGATTGTGCGCTATCGACAGCAGCAAATTACGGAATATTCGTGATCCATTATTCTGAGATTAAGTCGGGTAATGAATGTAGCCTGTGACTGGCGTTGACGGGATACGCTATCGTCTGCGCCGCACTATACATCAAATGGAAGCCAGTGTATTATGGAATTATGTAGTGTGTCACATAGATAAGGCTCTAATTAATGCCTCATTAATTCGTCTTGTTTAAAAAAGATTGCTGGGTATTGCATATGTGAAAAAGAGCAATGTAATTTGCACCTATTCTATAGCCTATTGTGTATTTGTTGATTAGACTTTATTTGTAGCTGATACTGGAATTTTGAATCAGACAGAAATAATAAAATATTTGGTACATGGTAGGAATCACATCATTTAACATTACATAGCTTGTCAAATATATGGGAGGATGAACTTAATATGTCTTTTTTGCTGCCTTTGCCTTAATGCATTTTCGGATGGAACAACCATTGATTTTGCTCGAGACATTCGTTTTATGGTACCAGAACTATTGCATAAGGTAATAATGGAACTAAATGGGGACATTTGTTGGTTTTGTGCCATAGGCCGCGTAGGGTCTTTGGTCCCATAAGAGCACAATTCAGAACCCCGGCGATCTCGACTAATGGACTATCACAACGGGTGCTGTCTGGAAAAAACATCCTTGAACTGAAAACTATGAGTTCCATTTGCAGCTATTGGAACTGGCTGTTTATCTGACATGTATGTTTTGTATATTTATCTGTATGTTCATACTGCTGTTGGATTTGCAGTTTTATACTCCAAGAAGTTTTTTTTTAGTACCACACTGTATGTCCATATTGTAATACTGGTTACTACTTTGGTATAGCTGTTGGGTTCAGATCGGATGAGTATGCATGTCAATACCAGTTGGTAGCTGTCCAAATGGGGCATAATCGCTTCCTCCCAGCCCCTTACATCTCCACAAATAGTCTGTAGTAAAATGTTACTGTCATGAATGTCCATTTAGGTTAAATTAGACTCTCTTGGTGACTCCTTTAAAGCTGCATGGTACACTGCAAAATAGATGGGTGGGTCGGTCATGCTTGTAAGGTTTTACTTGTAGCTCGTAAAGTTGACATCTGGTCGCTAAGATATAATTATATATGAGTCTCAAAAGAAACATTTGCATTCAACATTTGGTACTGTACATACGCTTTCATTTTATCACCATGTACCTCATTCCACGTCACCATAACGGGAGATACACTCGAAACAACAATTACAACTAACTGGTAGGCATGGTCATTTATTCAAGGACGTATTACCCGTTTCCTCCCCTAGTGCAAAGCACACTTTACTGGAAATGTTGTATCAAGTCTCATAAGGGACTCATTATCTCGGTTGTCCTTGATGAAGCAGCTCAGCGCATTCTCGGCGTAATTGGTCGCTCGTATTACGTCTAGATCTTGAGCCGTTTGGAAGTAGAATCGATCGCATTGAAAAAGGCTCACGTACTTAGGAAACTGCACTGCCTATACAACATGTAACAGCTTTGAGACAGCATATACGTCACTTAAATTTGGAGGCCTATCCGCAGTACAACACAAAAATCTACAGACTTACGTATCCTGGCAAAACTGCCTATATACAAGAAGATTTGAAAGAACACATATTAAGCAACTTCGTCTTTTAAGGTACATTTCTCATTCATCCTATATACTGTTGTTAGATGTACAAATTAGGGCTGTTTTGGTGCAAATGAGACACCAGCATGTTGCAATGTCTGTCGGCCAGGTTTGTACTGACGCCATGACACGTGCAGCACATAATCGCGTGCACCCTGAGGTTGTTGGAAACTAAGCACAATGTACACTAGCGCAATGCTTGCAACTTTTGGCAATGTCAGCCTGTACTTGTGACGCAATCACACAATAATAGTACTGAGCAAAATGTTACTTTCGTCCCTTTCAAACTTACAATCAAAAAAAGTTGTCTTCTCTTATTTATTTTGTAAATTAATTATCTTTTAATTCCGAATCTTTCAACGCTTTGTTACCGAGTTATGTCTGTGTTGATTGTATATTTTGCAATTTGATAAGTGAGTTTGTGGAAGCACGATTTGCTTCCAGTCTAATCTTCAGAAAATAAATGTTAATGATGTCCATCAATGGATCAGGGGAACAAATGAAAACACATATCAACATGTGATAAACTTGCATCGTAAATGTCGGGTAGTACAGAACAATCGACCTAGACTATACGAGCATGTAATCTCATTTTGTAGAGAAAATTAGAATTATACAATGTACAAGCTTCCATGTGCTGTGTCGTAAACAATTATTGGAAAATAAAAGTTACTATTCAAACATCAATGACATCTTTGCCTAACAAAGTTTACTTTAGGGGGGTCTTTCCCCAGCAAGGTTTCCTTTTAAAAAGCTTGGGCGGGGCTCGGTCGCTAGCTTTGCGCATCAGCGTTTGATACATTTACTACTAGCAGGGCCCTGAAGAGACTCCTACGCCCTATTAATCATTTCCTGTAATGCACGTAACATCAAATAGAAGACTGAAACATTCATACATCGGCTGCTGGGGGGCTGACCTTCTTTAGCCAACAGCAGTTTGTTCCTTTGAATCTGCGAAGGGAATATTTCAAAGCTACATTTTTCCTTGGTGGTTTAGCTGGCGAAGAAGCATTTATCAAGATTTCAAAGAAAAAGCATCCTTTCAAGATTGCATTGTGGTCTAAGAAATAAAACACACGCCCTTTTTCAAAGAGATGGCGGCAAATCTATTACAATGTCTAATGTCTTACATAATGTGACCTGCTGAAGAGAATTTTGGTACGTATTGTGTAATATTGCGTATTAGAAAATATTTCTATTTTGGAAACTGCTGTGTAAACAGAGGTTGGATCTTATATGTTGACCGACTCCTACCTATTATTATTGCAGCAGACTTTTTACCTTCTTGTGTTATCAACGTTCTCATAAGCATATGTGACTCCGACAAATCCCCTGTCTTAGTAAAATTCTAGAAGCACATCTGATACAAATCTATTCATTTTCTATATATATATCATACTACAAAAATTAGATATGGAACTAATGGCTGTCAATCATTTTCCCTATTGACGTTGATTTTATATATATGTATCTACTATATATGCATCTACATCTTTAATCGTTTA